>NC_140999.1:88713525-89009348 GCF_052327205.1 Somniosus microcephalus | reverse complement strand
TCTCCCTCCCCCTTCTCTTCCCCTCCCCTCTCTCTCTCCCACTCCCCCATCTCTTTTCCCTCACCTCTCTCCCCCTCCTCTCTCTCCCACATCCCCTCTCCCCCTTTCTTTCCCCCTCCTCTCTCTCTACCCTCCTCTCTCCCCCCTCCTCTCTCCCACTCCCCTTTCTCTCACCCTCCTCTCTCTATCCACCTCCTCTCCCCCCTCTCCCCCACATCTCTCTCCCCCTCTGCCCCTCCCCCCTTCTGTCTCCCCCTCCTCTCTCTCCCTCCACTCTCTCCCTCCACTCTCTCTCCCCCTCCCCCTCCCCATCCTCTCTCTCTCCCCTCCTCTCTCTCTCTCGCTCTCACCCACTCCGATCCTCCCTCTCTCCTCCCTCTCTTTCTCCACTCATCTCCCTCTCTTCCCCTCATTCACACCCCTCTCTCCCTCCTCTCTATCCCCATCCTCTCTCTCCCCCTCCTCTCTGCCCCCTCTCTCTCTCCCCCCCTCTGATCCTTTCTCCCCCCTCCGATCCCCTCTCCCCTCTCACTTTCTCCACCTCCTCTCCCCGCTTCCCCTCAATTTTCCCTCTCTCCTCTCTCTCCACCTCCAATCCTCTCTTCTCTCCCTCTCCCCCTCTCCCAATCCTCTCTCCTCTAACCCTCCACTCACCCCCCTCTCCCTCTCTGCCTCCCCTCTCACCCGCTCCTGTCTCTCTAGCCCCCTCCTCTCTTCCCCTCCTCTCTCCCTCTCACCCTCTCTCTCTCCCCTCCTCTACTCTCTCTCTCTCCCCTCCCTCCTCTCTCTCTCTCTCCTCGCAATGTCCCACCTCCAGTCCCTCTTCTCTTTCCCCCTCCCCTCACTCACTCCCCCTCTCTCTCCCTCTCCCTCTCCCCCTCTCCCACCTCCAATCCTTTCTCTCTCTCTCCCCCACTCTCTCCCAATCCACTTATCTTTTCCCCGCCCTCATCTCTCCCCTCCCCTCTCTATCTCCCCATCTTTCGCCCCTCCTCTGTCTCACCCCCTCTCCCCTCCTCTCTCTTCCCCTCCTCTCCCCCTCCCCTATCTCTCTCCCCCTCCCCAATCACTCACACCCCTCCTCTCTGCCCCTCCCCTTCTCTCTCCCCCACCCCTTTCTCTACCCTTCCCCCTTCTCTCTCTCTCCCCTCCCTTCCCTCTCCCCCTCTGAACCTCTCGCACCCTCCCCTCCCTCACATCTCTCTGCCCAGTCTCCCTCCCACTCCCCCTCTCTCCCTTTTCTTTCCCCTGCCCCCTCTCACTCTCCATCATCTCTCTCCCCCTCCTTCTCTCTAGCCCTCCCCTCTCTCTCTCTCTCTCTCCCCCTCCCCTCCTCTCTCTTCCCCTCACCTCTGTCCCCCTCCTCTCTCTTCCCCTCCTATCTCCCCCCTCGCCTCTCGCTCACCCTCCTCACTCCCCCGCCTCACCCCCCTCCTCTCTCCCCCTCCCATTCTCTCTCTCCCCCCTCTCTCTCCACCCCTCCCCTTCTGTGTCCCCCTCCACTCCCCCCCTCCCCCTCTCCCCCTCCTCTCTCCCCCTCCCCTCACTCTCAATCTCCCCTCCAATCCTCTCTCCCCCTCCCCTCTGATCATCTCTCTACCCCCTCCGGTCCTCTCTCTCCCCCCCACTTCTCTCAGCCCCTCCCCGCTCTCCCACTCCCCCTCTCTCTCCCCTTCCTCTCTCTCCCCCTCCTCTCTCTCGCCGTCTCTTCCCTTCCTCTCTCTTCTCCTCCTCCATCCCCCTCCTCTCTCCCCCTCCAATCCCCTCATTCTTTCTCTCCCCCTCTCTCCCCAAGCCCACTTCTCTCTCCCCCTCCTTCTCTCAGCCCCTCCCCTCTCTCTCAACCCCCTCCACTCTCTCCCCTCCTGTCTCTCTGCCCCTCACTCTCCCCCTCACCTCTTGTCTCCCCATCCTTCTCTCCCCCTTCTCTACCGCTCCTCTCTCCCCCTCCCCTCTCTCTCTCCCCCTCCTCTTTCCCTCTTCTCACTTCCCCCTCCTCTCACTCCCGCTCCCCTCCATCTCTCCCCCTCCTCTCTCTTCCCCCTCTCTCCCCTCTGATCCTCTCTCCCCATCCAATCCTCTCTTCCTCTCTCTCCATCTCTCTCTCCCACTCCCCTATGTCTCTTCCCCTCCACCTTCTCTCACCGCATCCCCTCTCTCTCTCTCTCCCCCTCCCCTCCCTCTCCCTCTCTCCCCCTCTCCCTCTTTTTCCCCTCCTCTCCTTCTCACCCCGTGTTCCCCCTCTCTCTCCCACCTCTCTCCCCCTCCACCACCTCTCTCCCCTCCTCCCTCTCCCCCCTCCCCTGCTCTCTCGCCCTCCTCCTCTCTCCCCCTCTCTTTCCCCCTCTAAACCTCTCAACCACCTCTGATCCTCTCTCTCCCCCTCCCCATCTCTCTCCCCCTCCCCCTCCCCCTTCTCCCCTCTCTCTCCCTTTCCGCTCTCTCCTCCCCCTCCTCTCTCTCCCCCCCTTCTCTCTCCCAGTCTCTCTCCCCCTCCTCTCTCTTCTCCTCCTCCCTCCCCTCCTCTCTCCCCCCTCCAATCCCCTCTTTCTTTCTCTCCTCCTCTCTCTCGCACACCCCCATCTCTCCCCCTCCCGCTTCTCTCACCCCCTCCCCTCTCTCTCTCCCCTGTCTCCCCTCCTCTCTCCCTCCCCTCCCCTCTCCCCCGCTCTCCCCTTCTCTCTCTCTTCCTCTCCTCTTTCCCGCTCTTCTCTCCCACTCCCCCCTCTCTCTCTCCCCCTCCCTTCTCTGCCTCCTCACTTTCCCCCCCTCTCTACCCCTCCCATTTTCTCTCCCCCTCCCATATCTCTCCCCCCTCCTCTCTCCTCCTCCTCTCACTCTTCCCCTCCTCTCTTCCCCTCCACTCTCCCCATCCCCTCTCCCCTCCCCTCTCTCTCCACTGCTCTCTCCCTCCCCCTCCTCTCTCTCTCCACCTCCTCTCTCTCTCCCCCTCCTCTCTCTCCCCCTGCCCTCTCTCTCTCCCCCCTCCGATCATCTCTCTCCCCTCTCCTCTCTCTCTCTCCATTCCATTCTCTCTCCCCCTCCTCTCTCTCTCTATTCCCTCTCCCCCCTCCGATCATCTCATTCTCCCCCACCCCTCTCTCTCCTCCTCCCCTCTCCCTCTCCCATCTACTCTCACCCTCTGCTCTCTCTCTCTCCCCCCTTCCCCCTCTCCCCCTCCTCTCTCTCTCTCCCCCGCCCCTTCTCTGTCACCCACCGCTCTCTCTCTACCCCTCCCCTACTGTCTCCGCCACCCCTGTCTTTCTCACCCTCCTGTAATGATCAGTAACATGTCATTCTAGAATGGTACACTAGGTGGAGCTGTATGTTTAAGAGTGGGGCTACCCCACAAGGCAGTAGTCAAGATGGATGCCTGTACACTAGTCCACATGGCTGAATAAATGACTAGCTCAAGCTAGCTGTTCATAATGAAAACGTCTATTTATTTATGAACATAACATGGTACCAGGATTGGTAATATCTGCTGAATATTGTGAAACGCGACATGGAGAATTTGAAGCCACCAGAGGGTTTGAAACTCACAGGGAATGTCGACTGCAATTGATGGACTTTCAAACAAAATTTCGAACTCTACATTGCCGCCATCGGGTTCTGTACGAAAATAGCATTACTGCTCACGGTTTGCAGGGCCCGCAGGCGATAGAGGTATTTAATATGTTTGTATTTGATCAAGAGGAGGACAGAGAAAAAATGGACGATGTGCTAAAGAAGTTTGATACACATTGTTCTCCCAAAACGAACGAGACCTATGAGAGGTACGTGTTCCGTTCACGGACACAGCAGCAAAATGAGACTTTTGATAGCTTTGTGACCGATCTGAAACTGAATGCACAGACATGTAATTTCTCTGAACTGAAATCATCCATGATTCGTGACCAGATTGTGTTTGGTATTCATGATAAAAAGGTCAGGGAACGTCTGTTGAGAGAAACTGAACTAACATTGGAGAATGCTGTGAAAATATGCCATGCCAGTGAGCTAGCTCAACAGCATGCAAAGACTTTCAGTGAAATTAATAATGATGCGACTGTAATGAGTGACTATGCTGCTGTCGGTGCTGTGTCCTACAAGGGGAAGAAAAGTGGGCAGAACAGAAATGCAAAGTAATCGGAGGATGGAACTTTTAATTGTAAACACTGTGGTTGCCAGCACCAGTCAAGGCAATGCCCAGCCTTTGGGAAAATGTGCACAAAATGTCATGGAAATAATCACTTTGCCAAACAATGCTTTTCAAAAGTAAAAACAAAGAAAGGGCAACAAGTCAATGTGATTGAGGACACTGATTTAAGTGAGACATTTTTTGTAGGAATTGTGTCATGTGACAATATCGAAAAGGATACAGAAAATGTGCAGCCCTCAGGAATGGACAATGCTGAACATAAAGTTAATGCAGTAAAATAGGACAAATGGATGATGGAGCATTAGTTACATTGAAATGGAGCATTAGTTACATTGAAACTAGACACTGGGGCAAAAGCAAACTTAATCAGTATGAGTGACATTAAAAATATGAAAGAAAAGCCCAAAATACAGAAAAAGTCAGTACTACTGAAGAACTATAATGGACAGAAAATAGATAGCTTAGGTGTATGCAGACACACACCTCAGTCGGACACAAGACACACACACCTCAGACAGTTACAAGATACACACACATCAGAAAGGCACAAGATACACACACACACCTCAGACAGACACGGGATAAAGACAGACCTCAGACAGGCACAAGATACACACACACAAACTTCACACAGACACAAGATACAGACACGCACCTCAGACAGGCACAATATACAGACACACACCTCAGACAGGCACAGGATACACACACACGCACCTTAGGCAGATACAAGATATAGACATACCTCAGATAGGGTCAAGATACACAGGCACACATCAGACAGACACAAGGTACACACACTCCTCAGACAGACACAAGGTACATACATACCTCAGACAGACACAATATACATATAAACACCTCAGACAGACCCAAGATACAGACACACACTTCAGACAGACCCAAGATATAGACACACACCTCAGAAAGACACAAGATAGAGACACACACCTCAGATCGACACAAGATACAGACACACAGCTAAGACAGACAAAAGGTAGAGACACACACCTCAGACAGACACAAGATATACACACACCTCAGATAGATACAAGATACACACAAACCTCAGACAGACACAAGGTACATACACTCCTCAGACAGACACAAGATACAGACACACATCAGACAGGCACAAGATACAAACACACCTCAGACAGACACAGGATACAGACACACACCTCAGGCAGACACACAATACAGACACACAGCTAAGGCAGACAAAAGGTAGAGACACACACCTCAGATAGACACAAGATACAGACATGCACCTCGGACAGGAACAAGCTACAGACACACACCTCAGACCTGCTCAAGATATAGACAAACACCTCAGACAGACACACAATACACCTACACACCTCAGACAGACACAAGATACAGACACACACCTCAGACTGGCACAAGCTACAGACACACAACTCAGACAGGAACAAGCTACAGCCACACACCTCAGACATGCTCAAGTTACAGACACACACCTCAGACAGATACAAGATACACACACACTCCTCAGACACAAGGTACACACACTCCTCAGACAGACACAAGATACAGTCACACCACAGACAGGAACAACATAGAGACAAGCACCTCAGAAAGGCACAAGATACAAAGACACACCTCAGACAGACACCAGATAGAGGCACCCACCTCAGACAGACACAAGTTACAGGCACGCACCTCAGACAGGAACAAGATACACACTTTATTCAGGGTAATGATTATGATCTATGTAAGCCTTGGACTTTGTTCCAAGGATTGACATCACGTTTGTGCCTGTGATTGATGTCCTTAGTTTACCACTACAAGGTTCATACAGTGAGGGGTGGTGGGGGGGTGTAAGGGCTTGTTTTCATTGGACATGTTCCCAGTGTCCTCAATTCCTGACTTACTGTCTGTTGTATTGATACAGTGAAACCAGAAAGATGCCCCTGCCCCGTGGAACTAAGATGTGTGCTGAGCTCCGTCATCACGATGGAGACTGTCCAGAGGAGCAGAAATGTTGCAAAAC
Organism: Somniosus microcephalus; assembly: GCF_052327205.1. Lineage (NCBI taxonomy): Eukaryota > Metazoa > Chordata > Chondrichthyes > Squaliformes > Somniosidae > Somniosus > Somniosus microcephalus. The sequence continues at coordinate 89,003,193 of NC_140999.1, read as the reverse complement.
TACTTGTGGACATGTCTGCTCAGAACCCTGTTAGTTGCCCATTAATGCCCCATTAATGGTGACTGTCTGTGTGGAGTTTGCACATTCTCCCCGTGTTTGCGTGGGTTTCCTCTGGGTGCTCCGGTTTCCTCCCACAGTCCAAAGATGTGCGGGTTAGGTTGATTGGCTATGATAAATTGACCCTTAGTGTTAGGGGGATTAAATACGTGGGGTTACGGGGATAGGGTGCGATATGTGTTGATGTAGGGGTTACGGGGATCGGGTGGGATATGTGTCGGTGCAGGCTCGATGGGCTGAAATGGCCTCTATCTGCACTGTGGGGTTTCTGTGTGTGTGTGTAATGCCTTGCTAAAGCTCTGTTAGTGCCCCGTTAGTGACCTGCTGGTGACTTATTAGTGCTATGTTAGTGACCCACTGGTGACCCATTAGTGCCCCGTTAGTGACCCGCTGGTGCCCCATTAGTGACCCGCTGGTGACCCATTAGTGCCCCGTTAGTGCCCGTTAGTGACACACTGGTGACCCATTAGTGCCCAGTTAGTGCCCTGTTAGTGACATGCTGGTGACCCATTAGTGCCCTGTTATTGACCCACTGGAGCCCTGTTAGTGCCCCATTAGTGCCCCTTTTGTGCCCCATTAGTGCCCCGTTAGTGCCCCGTTAGTGCCCTGTTAGTGCTCCATTAGTGCCCCGTTAGTGCCCCATTAGTGTCCCGTTAGTACCCCATTAGTGCTGTGTTAAACCTGTGTTAGTGCCTCCTTGATGTTTTGTTAGAGCCTTATCATTGCCCTGTTTGATCATGCTGGTGTCGTGTTAGAGACTTGCTGGAGTTCTACTGGAGTTATGTAAGGGCCCTGCTCTAGTCCTATTGGAGCTTTGCTGGAGCCCTGTTGGAGTCCTGCTCCCCACTCTATCCCCAGTAGCAGATGTCCCCGATCGTGCTGATTCAGCTCTTCAACCACCTCCCACCTTTGGATGATCTCTGCCCGGACAACATATTGCTTCGTAGAAAGGAAATGGCTGACAGGTCTGGAAACTTCATGAACATTTTCAACTGAAATAAAAATAAATGCATCTAATGGGCCAGTAATTCCGGTCCCAACGTGTGAGTACGGACGGGGTACTCACACGTGGGCCCGTTGGAAGTGCCGGATTTCAGCATGCACAGCGCATGCGCGGGAAACCGGCAGTTCCTCTAAGGGGTTCAGAGGTCCAATGCATGCGCGCAGGACTCTGCGCGCACGCGTTGAACTTCCTTCTTTTTGACAGGTTTGCCCGTGTGCAAGGGCCTGAACTTTTTACACATATAAAAAGGAGGCATAAGGAGTGGATTCTTGAAGGTAAGTGGTCTATTATTTAAAATTATTACATTTTTTCCACAGCTTCATTGTTTTTAAGGACTTTACAGTAAGGTAAGTTTATTTTTAGACCCGATTTCTTAAAAAATTATTTTTTCAAAATTTTATTAATTGTTTAAAATAGTTTTTTTAAGTTATTTATAGTTTATTTAATTATTGGGATGTTTTTTAAAATTTTATTTAAAGTTAAACTAGTCTTTTGGGCACCCGTACTTTTCATGAGTTTGACAGACTTTACTATCAAACTCATGAATGAAGTTTCCTCTCCCCTGATTGGCTGCAGAGTGCTCACCTGATCCCAGCCGGCACATCGCACTAACTACGCCACTGGATCAGGCAAGCACTTCGCGCCGACATCTGAACCAGGCCAGTGACAGGAATTCCAAGCAGGCCCAGGCTTCAGATGTCGGCGCGCCGGGTGAGTGCACATCGGGGGCTTGCACGCGCAGCAAGCACCCGATCCTAATTTCTGGCCCAATGTCTTTGTTTTCTTGCAAGTGTGTAATCTTCAGATACTTCAATAGTCTTTGTGGAGCTCAGAAGAATATCACTTGGAGTATCTCTTAGGTCCTATGTGTTGGGCAGGCCTTGATGCAGCATTTTCCACAAAGGTATCGAACCCCACCTATAAATGGGACAGTGTGTTGCCCCTTAAAAACCCTGCCTATATAAATTAGACCTGAATCACATTCTTTGCCAATCCCCACTGTTCCCTCTGTGTTCTAACCACACCATTGGTGTTGCAAATAAACGCTGCCAGAATTGCAACAGATTTTTGTTTAGTTTTTCTGTGCATGTTGTCTGAGGAAGGAACCAAGCCATTCAAATCAAATGCAAATATCTTGTGGAATTCGTTGGAATATGGGTTTGATTGAAAACATTTTATAATTTAATAGACAGCTATTGAATTTCTTGAATTTATTTATCTGCCTGTCTTCAAACTAGTGAAATCTTAGATGGTCAGGCCACATAAGAATATTACTTACATCATATCATATTTAGAGTAAGTGTGGTAAAAAGTGAACTATTTCTTATTTTCTACCACACCAGCAGCTATCTCAGCTCAGCAACATACACTGAGATATTAGCTGCTCACTTGGCCTTTTACTATTCCACAAAAACGTTTTGAAGTTTTAGCATAACAAGAGGTTTTTGTCGTGTTTTTTGCCACTTGTCAAAGGGAGGATCCCATGAGGTAACAGATGTGTCAGCCGTGGCTCAGTGGGCAGCTCTCTCACTTCTGAGTCAGATGGTCTTGGGTTCAAGTCCCACTCCAGAAATTGAGCCCATAATCCATCCTGACACTCCCAGTGCAGTGCTGAGAAAGTGCTGCACTGTCAGAGGTGCCATCTTTTGGATGAGACATTAATCCAAGGAGGGGAGTTCTCTCCGTTGACTTGGCCAATATTTATCCCTCAAACAATACCTATAATAGATTTTCTGGTCATTTATCTCGTTACTGTTTGCAGGACCTTGCTGTGCGCAAATTGGCTGCCGTGTTTCCTACATTACAACAGTGACTACACTGGCTGTAAAGTGCTTTGGGATATCCTGAGGTCGTGAAAGTCATTATATAAATGCAAGATCAGCCATGATCTTATTGAATGGCAGAGCAGACTCGAGGGGCTGTATGGCCTACTCCTGCTCCTATTTTTTTATGTTCTTCCTTCCTCCCTAACTCCCTCCCTCCCTCCCATCCTTCCTTCCTCCCCTCCTTCCCTTCCTCTCTTCCTCCCTTCCTCCCTCCCCTCCCTTCCTTCCTCCTTCCCTTCCTCCACTCCCTTCCTTCCTCCCTCCCGTCCCTCCCTCCCACCTTCCCTTTCCTTCCTCCCTCCCTCCCTTGCTCCCTCCTGTAATGTATATACCTTTAAGGGGGGACTACTTTTTACAGCTCATGTATACTGTAGTACCGGCAGTGACCACACCTGTATATAGCACTGAGTAGTAATCTGTACAGGCAGTTGCAGTGTGAGCCATGTTGAGTAAACACCTGTTGTACCGTTCTCTGCAGTCTGTGTCTTATTATACATGGATGCAACATTGACGACAAGGCAAGTTCGAACCTACCTGCAAGTCTGCATCACCTCCCGGGGATTCGTTCCTGGAGATCAGTGGATTGGAGGTCAAGGCCAGAGACTCGGGCGTCGACCACGGGAAACCGCCCAGTCATCCAGCAGAGACTCGAGAATTGCGGGGGAGGCTGTCGAGAGCCAGGCTTGGCTTTCCAGTCGAGGTGGTCCAGTGAAACGGGCTGGCAACAGATAGTGCGCAGACCCTTCACGGACAGCGGCGGGCTAGAGCCCGACCGAGCGGCACAGCAAAGGGCCGAGCAGCATCAACGGGGGAGAGAGAGAGAGGGCAGAGCGCCCAGGGTGCAGTCGGTGTTCAGGGGCTGAGCAGCATCGAAGAGCGGGAGAGAGAGAGGGCAGAGCGCACAGGGCGCAGCCGGTGTTCAGGGGCCGAGTAGCATTGGAGAGAGGGAGAGAGAGACGCACAGAAACCTACGAGGCACCGCCATTGCCATGAGGACCGCCGAGAGCAGCATTGGCAGCAGCGCAGGAGAAGTGCACGAAACCTATAGGGCGCCGCCATTGCCACGAGAACCACCAGGAGCGGCGTTGGCAGCAGCGGGGGAGGAAGGAAAGCGCGGGAGATGCCATTTTAAGTCATTGGGAGACGCCATTTTAAACCACACCCAAAATGCCAAAGAGTGGCAGTATTACCGCATTTGACAATGAAGTCGAAGATTGGACTACATATGTCGAACGAATAGAGGTGTACTGCAAGGAAAATGAGGTGTCAGATGACAAGAAAGCGTTGGTATTGTTAAATTTAATGGGTGAAAAGACGTATGGTTTATTACAAAATCTAGTAACCCCAACGAAGCCAATGGAAAAGAGTTTTGAAGGCATAGTAACGACACTACAGGAACATTTAAACCCCACACCGCTGCTGATAGCAGAAAGATTCAAGTTTCACAAACGGAACCAGCATAAGGATGAAAGCAATGCTGATTATTTAACAGAACTGCGCAAACTATCAAAACACTGCCAGTTTGGAGCGGGACTGGCAGATACCTTAAGGGACAAGTTTGTGTGTGGGCTTCAAAGTGAAGGAACCCAGAAACGGCTTTTAACTGAAAAGGACCATACGCTGGAAAAGGCTTTCAGCATTGCGGTATCATATGAAGCAGCAGCACGGGGCGCTGCAGAGATACAACAGAGACCGCAAGAATATGGCACAAACGAAATGTCATATGGAACAGAGAAGTGCTATCGCTGCGGCAGAACAACACACGACCAGAATGATTGCTGGTTCAAAGACAAAGTGTGCAGACAGTGTGGAAAAGTGGAACACATAGCACGAGTCTGTAGGTCAGGAAAGAAAACCAGCAATAAGAAACCTACCAAAGGAAAGTACAAGAAGGTACATAAGATGACGGAGAATAGTTCAGACGAACAAAAGAGTGATAACGACTCCGAAAGCAGGGAACTGAGTTGTCTGAAGCTACATAATGTGATCACAACGGAGGATCACCGAACCATTTGGGTCACTCTCAAGATAGCAGGAGTCCAGGTAAAGATGGAATTGGACACAGGATCAGCCATAACAGTCATAAACCGACGGGACTACGAGCGGCTATTCCCGCACATACCCTTGAGAGACACAAAAATTATTTTGAAGACGTACACGGGGCAAAAAGTCTACCCCAAAGGAAAAATAAGGGTGGCCGTTATATATAACGGTAAGGAAACACCAAAACTAGACCTGTATGTATTGCAAGATGGAGGACCACCATTACTGGGACGTGAATGGATCCGGAAAATACAACTGGATTGGCATTCCATACAGGCACTAACTGTGGCTGACAAAAAGGATGACGACGTCACACCTGGGCGACTGTCAAAGATCCTAACTGATGTGAAAGAAGTGTTCCAGCAAGGACTCGGAACACTAAAAGGCATGACAGCGATGATTAAAATTGAAGAAAATGCAAGCCCAAAATTTTTTAAGGCCAGACCGGTACCTTATGCGATCCGCCCAGCCGTCGAAGCAGAGCTGGAGAGTCTGGAACATTCAGGTGTACTGTCCAAGGTAGACTGGAACGAGTGGGCTACACCCATCGTCCCTGTGATGAAAAAGTCGTTGAGCAGCACGCCTGGGGAACTAAGGAAGGTTCGCATCTGTGGGGACTTTAAGGTAACAGTGAACCCGATCCTTCACACCGTACAATATCCACTTCCGCGGATTGAAGATATTTTCGCCTCGCTATCTGGAGGGAAACGCTTCACTAAGATTGATCTGGCCCAAGCGTATCTGCAAATGGAGGTAGAAGAAGCATCAAAAAAATACCTCACAATCAACACCCATAAAGGTCTCTACCAATACAACCAGCTGGTATTCGGGGTAGCATCAGCTCCGGCTATTTGGCAGAGGGCGATGGAACAAGTCCTGCAAGGGATCCCAGGGACCCAGTGTTATTTGGACGACATCCTGGTCACGGGCGAAAATGACATTGATCACCTCGCCAACCTGGAGCAGGTGCTCACTAGATTGAAGTAATATGGGCTCCGAGCTAACCGCCCCAAATGCGAGTTTTTTAGAAAACAGATCTCGTATTGTGGCCACGTTATCGATAAAGAGGGGTTACATAAGTCCCCAGAGAAGGTTGAGGCAGTAGTCTGGGTTCCAGCAACGGAAAATGTGTCACAACTGAGGTCGTTCCTCGGGCTGGTAAACTGCTACCATAAGTTCTTGCCAAATTTGTCTACAATACTACACCCACTGAACACCCTACTGCAAACTGGGGTGCCATGGAAGTGGAGTGATGAATGTAGACGTGCTTTCCAGAAGAGCAAAACACTAATCACATCAAAAGAGGTATTGGCCCATTACAACCCGGCATTACCAATTCGGTTGGCATGCGATGCGTCACCCTACGGCATTGGAGCGGTGCTATCGCACAAATTCTCGGACGGCTCAGAGAGGCCAATAGCCTTTGCGTCACGATCACTAACCTCAGCCGAGCGTAACTACGCCCAGATTGACAGGGAGGCCCTCAGCCTAGTGTGGGGAGTGAAAAAGTTCAATCACTCTCTGCACGGGCAGAAATTCACCTGGCTGACTGATCACCAGCCTCTTATCTCCATTTTTAATCCGAAGAAGGGCGTTCCGGTGATGACTGCGCAATGACTACAAAGATGGTCACTTTTTCTAGGGGCGCACCACTATGAGATTGAATATAAGGGCACGAAACAGCATGGAAATGCTGATGGGCTATCACGCCTGCCACTGCCTACTGCGGAGGAAGCACCAGCGGTGGATCCTGTCGAAATATTCCATTCGACTATAGTTGAATACCTACCGGTAACTAACGCTTGTATCGAAAAGGAAACCCGAAATGACCCGACACTGTCTCAGGCATATGATTTGACGGTGAAGGGATGGCCAGCACATGGCGACTCACTGTTGCCAGCATTTTCGACAAGGAGAGAACAGCTGTCAGTGTGCCGGGGGACCTTGATGTGTGGATCCCGAGTGGTAATTCCACCCAAGTTAAGGGATAGAGTGCTCAAGGAGCTTCATGAGGGTCATCTGGGAGGGGTAAAAATGAAAAGCCTAGCCAGGGCTTATGTGTGGTGGCCGGGAATCGATAACCAAATCGAGGACCTGACCAAGAGCTGCTCAGGATGCCAGAAAGTCCAAAATGCACCACCACAGGCCCCTCTACACCCATGGGCGTGGCCCTCATCTCCATGGCAACGGGTGCATATTGATTTTGCTTGATTTTGCTGGTCCATTCATGGACTCAATGATTTTAGTAGCCGTGGATGTGCACTCGAAATGGCCTGAGGTCATCAAAATGTCCTCCACCACCACAGAGAAAACTATTGCAGTCCTACGGACCATTTTTGCCAGGAATGGCTTGCCAGAACAGATTTGCTCTGACAACGGACCACAGTTTGTGTCCGAAGAGTTCCAGAGTTTCTTGAAAAAGAATGAGATAAGGCATTACACATCCGCCCCGTATCATCCAGCCACAAATGGATTGGCTGAGAGGTTCGTACAAACCTTTAAGAAGGCAATAAAGGCTATGTACAATGACAACATTCTGCTGCAGCACAAGGTGGACAATTTCCTGTTCGCCTACCGGAATGCGACACATGCAGTCACCAACCAGGCCCCAGCCATGATGTTCTTTAACCGAAGGTTAAGATCTTGCCTGGATTTGCTCAGACCAAACGTATGAAGAGATGTTGAGAGTAAGCAATTCCAGCACATCCATGAGAAGCCAACAAGGAGCTTCAATGTAGGGCAACCAGTCTTGGTCCGCGACTACCGAACAGAAAAATGGCAGCCAGGAACGATATGCGCACGGCAGGGCCCACTAATGTACACAGTGGACGTTGGGGAGAGCATCGTGAGACGCCATGCTGACCAGATCCTAGAGTCACAGGAACAAGTCAACCTCTTGCCTCGCCCATACGTACCTGGTGATGAACCCAACGTACAGGTCGCATCTACCCCAGAAACAGTACCATCGGAAGCTGATGAACCAACCGACGACAGGGGGCCAGAATCGCCTCCGCACCAAGAGCAAGACACACGGGAAAGACACTATCCAGAAAGGATCAGGAGGCCTCCCCAAAGACTGAATGTATAAATAGACTATTTTTAGCTAATGTTGCATGTTAAAAGTGTTAATTGTAATTAGTTTGATATTTAATTGTTAAATGAGTGTTATGGTACTGTTAATCTAAAAGGGGAGGAATTTTAATGATTATACCTTTAAGGGGGAACTACTTTTTACAGCTCATGTATACTGTAGTACCGGCAGTGACCACACCTGTATACAGCACTGAGTAGTAATCTGTACAGGCAGTTGCAGTGTGAGCCACGTTGAGTAAACACCTGTTGTACCGTTCTCTGCAGTCTGTGTCTTATTATACACGGACGCAACACTTCCCTTCCTCCCTCCACTCCCCTCCTTCCTCCCTCCCTCCCTTCCTCCATCCATTGCTTCCAGCCCTCCCACCCCTCCCTCCATCCCTCCTCTCCACTCCCTCCCTACCATCCTACCTCCCCGCCCTCTCTTCCTCCATCCCCTACCATCCTCCCTCCCTGCCCTTCCTCCCATCCTCGCCCCCTTCACATTCCTCCCTCCCTCCTGGTCAATATTTATCCCTCAATCAACATAACAAAAACAAATTATCTGGTCATTATCACATTGTGGTTTGTGGGAGCTTGTGCGCAAATTGGCTGCTGCGTTTCCCACATTACAACAGTGACCCCACTTCAGAAAAGCTCTTAATTGGCTGTAAAGGACTTTGAGACGTCCGGTGGTGGGGAAAGGTGCTATATAAATGTAAGTCTTTGTTTCTTATCCTCCATCTCTCCCTTTCTTCCTCCCACCCTACCTTCCATCCTCCGTCCCCTCCCTCCCCCCCACCATTCTTCCTGCCCTCCCTCCCATCATCGCTCCCCTTCCCATTCCTCCATCCCTCCCACCCTCCAACCCTCCCTCCATACCTCACTCCTACCCTCCCTCCCTTCCTTCCTCCCCACCCTCCCTCACTTCCTCGCTCCACTCCCCCTCCGCCCTCCCCTCCTTCCTCCCTCCCTTCCTCCATCCATTCCTTCCTCCCCTCCAGGTCCTCCCTCCATCCCTTCTCTTCACTCCCTCCATACCTTCTTACCTCCCCTCCCTCTCTTGCGCCACCCCCTCTCTTTCCCGTTCTTCCCTGCCTCGCTCCCAGCATCCTCCGCTCACTTCCTCCCTCCCACCCTCTCTTGCTCCCTCCCTCCTGCCACTCCCACCCTTGCTCCCTCCCCTCCATCCCCACTTGCTCACTCCCTCCCTCCCTCTCTTCCTCCCTCCCCTACATCCATCACTCTCTTCCTCCCTCCCCTCCTTCCCTTCCTCCCTCCAATCCCTCCCACCCTCATTCCTTCCCATCCTGCCTCCCTCCACTCCCTCTCTCCCTCCCCTCCCTACTTTGCTCCCTCCCACTCTCCCCTCCCTTCCTCCCTCCCATCCTGTCCTTCCTCCACTCTCCTCCTTCCTCCCTCCCTTCCTCCACCCATTCCTTTGTCCCCTCCAGCCCCACCCTCCATCCCTTCTATCCACTCCCTCCCTAACTTCCTACCCCCTCCATCTCTTCCTCCGTCCCTCCCACTCCACTTCCTCCCTGTCTCCCTCCCTCCCTTCCTCCCTCCCTACCTCCACACCCACCCTTCCTCCCTCCCCATCTCCATCCCACTCTTGCTCCCTTCATCCCTCCCTCCCTCTCTTCCTCCCTCCCCTACATCCATCCCCCTTTTCCTCCTTCCCTTCCTCCCTCCAATCCCTCCCACCATCCCACCATCTCACCATACCTCCCTCCACTCCCTCTCTCACTCACTCCTTCCCTGCCCCCTCCCTCCCTCCCTCCCTACATACCTCCATCCCTCCCTCACCCCCTCCCCTACCGTCCTCCCTCCCTCCCTTCTTCCCTCCACTCCCTCCCTTCCTCCCTCCCTTGCTCACTTCCTCCATCCATTCCTTCCTCCCCTCCCACACCTCCCTCCCTCCATCCCTTATCTCCACTCCATACCTTCCTACCTCCACTCTCTCTCTTCCTCCATTCCCTCCCTCTCCCCTTCCTCCCTGCCTCAATCCCTCCCTCTCTTCCTCCCTTCCACCCTCCACTCCCACCCTTCCTCCCACCCCTCTCTCCATCCCCCTCTTGCTCCCTTGCTACCTGCCACCCGCTCTTCCTCCCTCCCTTCCTCCATCCACTCCCTCTCTTCCTCCCAGCCCTCCCTCTCTCACTCCCCTCCCTTCCTCCCTCCCCTCCTTCCCTTCCTCCCTCCAATCCCTCCCACAATCCCTCCTTCCCACCCTACCTCCCTCCACTCCCGCTCTACTTCCCTCCCCCCTCCCCTCTTCCCTCCCACCCTCCTTCCCTCCCTTCTTCCCACCCGCCATTCCTCCCTCCCTTCATCCTTCCACTCCCTCCATTCTTCCCTCCCTTCCTCCACCATTCCTTCCTCCACTCCTGCATCTCCCTCCCTCCAACCCTTATCTCCACTCCCTTCCTACCTTCCTACCTCACCTCCCTCTCTTCTTCCATCCACTCACTCTCCCCTTCCTCCCTGCCTCACTCACTCCCTCCCTTCCTCCCCTCCCTTCCTCCCTCCCTCTCTCTCATCCTCCCTCCTTCCACTCCCACCCTTCCTCCCTCCCCACTCTCCATCCCACCTTTTCTCCCCTTCCTTCCTCCATCCCTGCCTCTCTTCCTCCCTCCCTCACTTCCTCCCTCCGTTCCCTCTCTTCCTTCCTCCCCTCCCTCTCTCACTCCCCTCCCTTCCTCCCTCCCTTCCCTCACTCACTCCCATACCTTATTCTCTCATTTGCTTCCTCTCTCCACTCCCTCTCTCACTCCCCTCCCTTCCTCCATCCCCTCCTTCCCAACCTAACTTCCTTCACTCCCTCTCTCCCTCCCTCGCAAGCCTCCCTCCCCTATCTTCCTCCCTCACTTCCTCCCTCCAATCCTCCCTCCCTCCTTCCATCGATTCCACCCTCCACTCCCTCTCTTCCTCCCTCCCCTCCCTCTCTCACTTCCCTCCCTCCCTCCCTCCCCTCCTTCCCTCTCTCCCTCTCCTCCCTACCTCCCTCCATCCCTCTCTTCCTCCCAACCTCCCCTCCCTCCCATCACACCATCCCCTCCCTTCCTCAACCCTCCCTCCCTTGCTCCCTCCCTCCCTCCCTCACTTTCTCCCTCCCTCCATTCCTCCCTCCCTCCCTTCATCCCACCCTCCTTCCCCTTCCTCTCATACTCCTTCCCCTCCCTCCCTCCACCTTCCATCCTCCCCTCCCTTCCTCCCTCCCTTGCTCTCTTCCGCCCTCCCCTCTCTCCATTCCCCTCTTGCTGCCTTCCTCCCTCCTTCCTTATCTTCCTCCCTCCCACCCTTCCCTCTCTTCCTCCATCCCCTCCCTCTCCCCTGCTTCACTTCCTCCCTCCCTCCCTTCCTCCCCTCCGTTCCTCACTTCCCTCCCATCCTCCCACTCCTCCCTCCCTTCCTTGCTTCTGTCCCTCCTTCCTGCCCTTTCTACCTACCCTCCCTCTCTCCCTCCCACACTCCCTTCCTCCCAACCATCCCTCCACTCCTCCATCACCTCCCTCTCCCCTTCCTTCCTGCCTCCCTCCTTCCCTCCCTCGCTTTCTCCCCACGTTTCCTCACTTCCCTCCCTTCCTCCCACTCTTTCCTCCCTTCGTTGATTCCCTCCCTCCTTCCCCCCGTTCTCCCCCCACTCACTCTCTCCCTCCCACCCTCCATTCCTCCCACCCCTCCCTCCATTCCTCCCTCCCATCCCTCACTCCCTGCCTTCCTCACTTCCCTCCCTCCCTCCCATCCCTCCCTCCCTTCCTCATTTCCCTCCCCTCTTCCCGCCCTTCCTCCCTCTCCTTCCTACCTCCCTGCCCTACCATACTCCCTCCCTACCTTACTCCCTCCACTCACTTCCTTCCTCCCTCCACTCCCTCTCTCCCTTGCTCCCTCCCTCCCGCCCCTCCCTCTCTCCCTCCCTCCCTACATCCCTCCAATCCCTCCCTTCCTCCACTCCCACCCTAACTTCCTCCCTCCCCTCCCTCTCTGCCTTTGGCCCCTCCCTCTGTTTTTTCCCCCCCTTCCCTCCATCTCTCTCTTCCACACTCCCTCCCCACCCTCCCCTCACCAACAACACCCCTTCCTCACACCCTCCCTCCCCTTGCTCCCTCCCTTCCTCCCTCCACTCTATCCCTCCAACACTCCCTCCCCCCTGCTCTTCCGCCTTGCCGCCCTCTCTTCCTCCCTCCATGCCTCACTCCCTCACTCTCTTTCTCCATCCCTCCCCTCCCCTCCATCCCACTCTCCCTCCCTTCCTCCCTCACTTCATCCCTTCCTCCCTCCATCACTCTCTTCCTCCCTTCCTCCCTCCCTCTCTTCCTTAATCCCTCCCTCCCTCCATCCCTCCAACCCCTCCCTCCTTCCCTCTCTTCCACCCTCCCCTCGCTCTCTAACTCCCTTGCTCGCTTCTCTCACTTCTTCCCTCCCTTCCTCCCTGCCCTCCCTCACTCCCTGCCCTCCCATAATCACTCCCTCCCAACCACCCTCTCTTCCTCCCTCCCTCACCTCCATCCCTCCCACTCTTCCTTCCTCCACTCACTCCCTCCCCACACTTCCTCCCTCCCCTCCTTCACTTCCTCCCTCCAATCCCTCCCACCCTCACTCCTTCCCAGCCTACCTCACTCCAATCCCTCTCATCCTCACTCCATCGCCTTCCCTCCTCCCTCCCTCCCTCCCTACTTTCCTCCATTCCTCCCTCACTCCTCCCCTCCTTTCCTCCCTCCCTCCCTTACTACCTCCACTCCCTCCCTTCCTCCCTCCCTCGTACGGTTCCTCCATCCATTCCTCCCTCCCCTCTTGCACCTCCCTCCTTTCCTCCCCCCAATCCCTCCCTCCTTCACTCGCTTCCACCCCCACTCCCTCTCTTCCTCCCTCCCCTCCCTCTCTCCCTCCACTCCCTCCCTAACATCCTTGCTCCCCTCCCTCTCTGCCGCTATCCCCTCCCTCTCTCAATAACTCTCTCCCCTCCCCCTCCCTCACTTGCTGCGTCCCTCCCTCCATTCCTTGCACCTCATCCTTCCTCCCTCCATCCCTCTCTTCCTTCTTCCCTCCCTCCCAATCTTCCTCCCTGCCCTCTCTCCATTCCCCTCTTGATCTCTTCCTCCCTCCCTCTCTCTCTTCCTCCCTCCCCTCTCTCCATCCCTCTCTTCCTCCATTCCTCCCTCCCTCCCTTTCTTCCTCGCTCCCCTATATCCATCCCTCTCTTCCTCCCTCCCCTGCTTCCCTTCCTCCCTCCAATCCCTCCCACACTCCCTCCTTCCCACCCTACCTCCCTCCACTCCTGCTCTACTTCCCTCCCGCCCCTCCTCCCTCCCTCCCTCCTTCCCTCCCTTCCTCCCTACCACCCTCCCCTCCCTTCCTCCATCCTTTCCTCCCTACACTCCCTCCATTCATCCCTCCCTTCCTCCACCTTCACTTCCTCCACTCCTGCACATCCCTCCCTCCATCCCTTATCTCCACTCTATCCCTACCTTCCTACCTCACCTCCCTCTCTTCCTCCATCCCCTCCCTCTCCCCTTCCTCCCTGCCTCACTCCCTCCCTCCCTTCCTCCATCCCTTCCTCCCTCCCCACCACTCTCTCACTCTTCCTCCCTCCCTAACTCTCCTACTCCCTCCCTCTTTCATCCCTTCCTCCCTCCCTTCATCCCTCCACTGTCTCCCTCCCTCTCTTCCTTCCCCCTCCCTACCTCCATCCCACAATTCCTCCCTTCCTCACTTCCTGCCTTCCTCCCTCCCTCCAACCCTCTCTTCCTCAATCCCTCATTCCCGCCCTTCCTCCCACCCTTCCTCCTTCTGTCCCACCCTCCTCCTCTTCCTCCCTCCCTAAATCTCTTCCACCCACCCTCTCTTCATCCCTCCCTCCCTACTTCCCTTCCTCCATCCCAAACACTTTTCCTCCCTCCCCTCACTTCCTCCCTACACTCCCTCCCTCCCTCCATCATTTCCTACATCCCTTCATCCCTTCCTCCATCCCAACCTCCATCCCTCCCCCTCTTCCCCCCTCCCTCGTTCCCTCCCTTCCTCCATCCCTTCCTCCCTCCACTCACCCTCTCTCTCTCCATCCATCAATTGTTCCCTCCCTTCCTTCTTCCCTCCAGTACCTCCCTCCCTCTCTTCCTCCCTCCCTCTCTTCCTCCCTAACTTCATCCCTTCCTCCCTCCCCCTCTCGTCCTCCCTCGCTTCCCCCAACCCCTCCCTCCCTCACATTCTCCATCCCCTCCTATCGTTCTTCACTCCCCTCCCTCTCTCTCTTCCTCCATCCCTTCCTCACACCCTCCCTTCCTCCCTCCCTCCCTCTCTTCCACCCTCCCATCCCTTTCTCCCTCCCTCCCCTTCCTCCCACCCTCCCCTCCCTCCCTCCCTTCCTCTCACCCTCCCTACTCTCCCTCCCTTCCTACTGTGGCGTTGCCACATTGGGGAAACACTGTGTGTATGTAGATAAACCTGTATAATCCCCTTTTAACTGCTGTATTACCCTCCCCCCCCGCAAGACAGTTGCAAGCTGAGAGGAATAAGACACGTTCAGACTTGCCTGCTGCTGATAGAAGGAAAACCAATCAGGTTCCAGCAGGTGACCAATCTGTGAGTCATCACAGGTTCGCGGGCTTCACGAATTCAGTACTGTATTGTGAGAGTTGGAGTAAAGACCTATTTCTTGTAGCTCGCTGTGTTGCCTATTTCTTTACACGGGAGACCATAGTCCCCCACATTGGTGACCCCGAATGTCGGCAGCCGAAGCCCCCGACTCACGCAGCCCCACCAAGGCCAGCAACGACCCGATGGCAACCGGCAGCAGCCTGATGTCGGCCGGCGCCGCGTCCTTGAAGCTCCCCACCTTCTGGGAACACCAAGCACCAGCTTGGTTCGCGCACTCGGAGGCCCAATTCACCCTTCGCAGGGTTCAAGACAATGAAGAAAGGTACCTCCACGTAGTCTCAGCACTAGCAAGCTCTACCGCCGCCGAAGTTCTCGACCTGCTGGGGAACCCACCACAGACCGGCAAGTACTCAACCATTAAGGGCCGCTTGCTGCAGGCTTACGGCCTGTCCAAGGAGGAGAGGGCCCATAGGCTTCTCTCACTACCAGGCCTCGGCGATTCTACCCCGACCCAGTTGATGAGCTGGATGCTTGCGCTCCTGGGCTCTGAACCGCAGTGTTTTTTGTTTCGGGCCCTTTTCCTCAGCCTGCTTCCTCAGCAGGTACAGACTGCCCTCGCGGGGTCCCCGATCACAGACTGCGTACAAGTGGCAGCCACCGCGGACAAAGTTTTCGCCGTCGCCCAACTCGGCTGTGCAGCCACGAGGCTTCCCGACACCACCGAGCGCGCGCCGCCACGCTAGGCCGCAGAACTATGCTACTAACACGCGCGTTTCGGCCACAAGGCCCAACGCTGCAGAGCACCCTGCTCTTTTGATCAAACCAAGATGGCCGCCCGGCCCAATGCACCAGGCCCGCGCTGCCGCCTAGGCCCGCTCGACCGCACCCCCGCCGCCACGATGGCCATTGGCACCGCAGGTAAACTGCTGTACATAACCGACTCTCTTTCAGGGCGCAGATTCCTTTGCGACACCGGAGCGCAATGCAGCATAATTCCTGCCTCCCAGCATGACATCCAGGCAGGCTGCAGTGGCCCACCCCTCGTGGCGGCAAATGGTGCAGCCATCGCTACTTTCGGAAAGCGACGGGCCGAGGTTTGTTTCAACGGCCAGCGATTTACGTGGGATTTCGTGACGGCCTCGGTGGCACATCCTTTGCTGGGCGTCGATTTTCTTTGCGCCCACGGACTCCTGGTCGACGTCCGCGACAGGTGCCTGATCGACGCAGCAACTTTCGCTTCACTGGCCTGCCAGCAGAGCAACAGCCCAGCCCTCATCGGGTCCTGCTCCGCCCTGGCGCATGACGACTACGCCCGCCTACTCGCAGATTTCCCGAGGCTCACACAACCGACCTTCTCAGCCGCGGCAGCCAAGCATGGGGTCGAGCACCACATCGCCACTACAGGACCACCAGTGTTCACTCGAGCCAGACGCCTGGACCCAGCCAAGATGGCGGTGGCCAAGGAAGAATTCGCCACGATGGAAAAACTGGGCATCATCCGCCGCTCGAACAGCCCTTGGTCGTCCCCCCTCCACATTGTGCCCAAGCCGGGCGGTGGCTGGCGCCCCTGCGGTGACTACAGACGACTCAATGACGCCACCACACCCGATAGATACCCCATTCCGCACATCCAAGACTTCTCGGCACACCTAGCAGGAAAGTCCATCTTTTCCAAGGTCGACCTGATTCGCGGCTACCATCAGGTCCCCGTCCACCACGCAGACGTCCAGAAGACAGCGGTCATCACCCCCCTCGGACTGTTCGAGTTCCTGCGCATGCCCTTCGGGCTTAAGAACGCCGCACAGGCCATCCAACGGCTCATGGACTCCGTCCTACGGGACCTGAGCTTCCAGTTCGTCTATCTGGATGATATCCTCGTGGCCAGTACCAGCAAGGCCGAGCACATCGCGCATTTGTGCTCCCTTTTCCAGTGCCTCAGCCAACACGGGCTAATCGTCAACCCGGCCAAATTCCAGTTCGGAGCAGCCCAAATTGACTTTCTTGGCCACAGAATCTCACCAAGGGTAGCCATTCCCCTACCTTCCAAGGTGCAGGCGGTGGCGGACTTTCCCCAGCCCACCTCGGTTAAGGTGCTGCAGGAATTTTTGGGGATGGTCAATTTCTATCACCGGTTCATGCCCAAGGCCACCGCACTCATGCGCCCCCTCTATGAAGCCACCAGGGGCAAAATGGGCAAAGAGCAACTCACCTGGTCCAGCGAGATGGCGACAGCCTTCCACCAGACCAAAAGCGCCTTGGCCAACGCCACACTACTGGCCCACCCCATCCCGGGCGCCAAGACCGCCCTCACCACGGACGCCTCGGATTACGTCGTCGGCGCCATCCAGCAACAGTGGGTCGAAGGCGCGTGGCAGCCACTGGCATTTTTCAGCCGACAGCTGCGCAAGAACGAGCAGGCCTACAACACGTTCGACAGAGAGCTTCTGGCCCTGTTCCTGGCAATCCGGCACTTCCATTTCCTTCTGGAAGGCCGGCCGTTCACCGCATTCGTGGACCACAAGCCGCTCACTTTCGCCATGGCCAAAGTAACCGAACCCTGGTCCGCGCGCCAACAGCGCCAACTCAACTTCATCTCGGAGTTCACCACGGACATCCGCCACGTCACCGGCAAGGACAATTTGGTGGCCGACTGCCTCTCAAGACCCTCGCTCCACGCAGTGCACCTGGGCGTCGACTACGCCAGCATGGTGAGAGACCAGGCTGCCGACGCGGAGATCCAGGCCCTCAGGACGTCAACTACCAGCCTCACCCTGGCCGACATCCACTTCCACACAGCCGGCACAACCCTCCTGTGCGACGTCTCAGTCCCCTCGCCTAGGCCGGTCATTCCATCCGCCTGGCGCAAGCGAGTTTTCGACATCATCCAAGGCCTTTCACATCCAGGGATGCGTGCGTCTCAGAAACTTATGTCCGCCAAGTTTGTCTGGCCTGGACTCCACAAGGATGTGAGAGACTGGACCAACACATGCATGCCGTGTCAGCGTGCTAAGGTCCAGCAGCACACCAAGGCACCATTGGAGTGTTTCCTGGTGCCCGAGAGGCGTTTCAACCACGTCCACGTCGATCTGGTAGGCCCCTTGCCGCCGTCACATGGTTTTACACACCTGCTCATGATCGTCGACCGCACCACCAGATGGCCCGAGGTGGTTCCCCTCGCCTCCACCACCACGACCGACGTCGCGCGAGCATTCATCTCGACATGGGTGGCCCGGTTCGGCGTGCCGACTGACATATCCTCGGACAGAGGCCCCCAGTTCACCTCCCACTTGTGGAACGCCATCATCGCCGGCCTCGGCACCAAGTTGCACAGGACAACAGCCTACCACCCGCAGGCCAACGGGCTCTGCGAGCGCTTTCATCGTTCTTTGAAAGCCTCCCTCCACGCCAGCCTGGCCGACACCAGCTGGATTGACAAACTACCCCGGGTTCTCCTGGGGTTGCGTAACGCGCCCAAAGAGGACCTCCGCGCCTCTGCGGCCGAGATGGTCTATGGCCAACCGCTCAGAGTACCAGGCGACTTCCTCCCCCTGACAACGGAGCCATGGTCGGCCGCCAGACAGCTTTCCCTGCACCAGGACGCGGCCCAGCAATTCCGTCCAGTGCCCACTTCACAACACGGCCCGCAGCCATCCTACGTGCCTCGAGGCTTACGACATGCGGAGTTTGTCTTCGTTCACCGGGACACGCACAGAGGCCCACTGCAAGCACCATACACCGGCCCCTTCCCAGTATTGGAGATGGGGGACAAAGCTTTTCTTATCGATGTCGGCGGGAAGCCGGACCTTATTTCAGTAGACCGCCTCAAACCGGCGCACCTGGACCTCAGCTTTCCGTTTCGGCCAGCTCTTCCCCCACGGCGGGGCAGACCTCCCGCGTTGGCGGCGGCCCCACAAGAGGATCAAGACACGCCAGAACCTTACTTCCCGGACGCCGCCCCACCTTCGCCGGCAGCCCGTCCAGCCAGCCCACCGGCAGACCAGCCGCCAGACCAGCCGACGAACCAACCGGCCGACCTCCCAGACAGCCCTCCTCACATGCCAGATGGCTACTACAGCCGCTACGGCCGCTTGGTCAAACCTCCGCAGAGACTGACTTTTACAGTTAACGAGGATTCTGGGGGGGCGTATGTGGCGTTGCCACATTGGGGAAACACTGTGTGTATGTAGATAAACCTGTATAATCCCCTTTTAACTGCTGTATTCCCTTCCCCCCGCAAGACAGTTGCAAGCTGAGAGGAATAAGGCACGTTCAGACTTGCCTGCTGCTGATAGAAGGAAAACCAATCAGGTTCCAGCAGGTGACCAATCCGTGAGTCATCACAGGTTCGCGGGCTTCACGAATTCAGTACTGTATTGTGAGAGTTGGAGTAAAGACCTATTTCTTGTAGCTCGCTGTGTTGCCTATTTCTTTACGTGGGAGACCGTAGTCCCCCACACTACCTCCATTCCTCCCATCCCTCCCTCCCTTACTCTCTCCCTCCCAACTCTCCCTTCCTTCCTTCCTCCCTCCAACCCTCTCCTCCCTCCCTCCCTAGCTCCCTCCCTCCCCTCCATCCCATCCCTTCCTCCCTCCCTCCCCACCCTTCATCCCTTCCACTCCCTCCATTCTTTCCTTCCTCCCTCACTTCCTCCCTTCCTCCCTCCCTCCCACTTTTCCTCCCTCCCATCCATGCCTCCCTCCCTCTACTCCACTCCCTCCCTCCCTTCCACCCTCCCACACTTCCTTCCTCCCTCCCTCTCTTCCTCCCTCCCTCTCTTCCTCCCTCTGTCCCCTCCCTCTCTTCCTCTCTTCATCCCCTCCCTCACTCCCTCCCTCCATCCTTCCCTCCATCTCTTCTTCCCTCCCTCCCTCTCTTCCTCCCTCCCTCACTCACTCCTGCCCTCCCTTCCTCCATGTCCTCCCTCCTTCCCTTCCACCAACCACATCCCTCCCTCCCTCCTTCCTCTCTCCCTCTCTACATCCTTCCCCTCCCTCCCTCCCTCCCTCCCTCTCTTCCTCTCTTCCTCCCCCCTCACTCCCTCCCTCCCCTCCTTGCCTCCCTCCCTTCCTCTCTTCCTCCCCTCCCTCCCTCTCTTCTTCCCTCCCTCCCTCCTGTTATATCCGTGTATCTTAATGTTGTGTCCTTCAATAATCAGACAACAGACTGCAGGGAACGATCAACAGGTGTTTACTGAATGAGGTTTCAAACTGCAACTGACTGTACAGATCACTACTCCGGGTTTATATACAGGTGTGGTCACTGCCGGTACTACAGGATACAGGAGCTGTAAAAGGTAGCTCTCCCCCTTAAAGGTACATATATTACAATTCCTCCCCTTTTAGATTAGCAGTACCATAACACTCAGTTAACAATTAAATATCAAACTAATTACAATTAACACTTTTAACATGCAACATTAACTGAAAATAGTCTATTTATAAATTCAGTCTTTGGGGAGGCTTCCTGATCCTTTCTGGATAGTGCCTTTCCCGAGTGTCTTGCTCTTGGTGCGGAGGCGATTCTGGCCCCCTGTCGTCGGTTGGTTCATCAGCTTCCGATGTGACTGTTTCTGGGGTAGATGCTACCTGTACGTCGGGTTCATCACAAGGTACGTATGGGCGAGGCATGGGGTTGACTCGTTCCTGTGACTCTAGGATCTGGTCAGCATGGCGTCTCACGATGCTCTCCCCAACATCCACTGTGCACATTAGTGGCCCCTGCCATGTGCATATCGTTCCTGGTTGCCATTTCTCTGTTCGGTAGTCGCGGGCCAAGACTGGTTGCCCTACATTGAAGCTCCTTGTCGGCTTCTCATTGATGTGCTGGAATTGCTTACTCTCAACATCTCTTCGTACATTTGGTCTGAGCAAATCCAGACGAGATCTCAACCTTCGGTTAAAGAACATCATGGCCGGGGCCTGGTTGGTGACTGCATGTGTCACATTTCTGTAGGCTAACAGGAAATTGTCCACCTTATGCTGCAGTGGAATGTCGTCATCGCACATGGCCTTTACTGCTTTTTTAAAGGCTTGTACGAACCTCTCAGCCAATCCATTTGTGGCTGGATGATACGGGGTGGATGTGTAATGCCTTACCCCATTCCTTTTCATAAATCTTCGAAACACTTCGGACACAAACTGTGGTCCGTTATCAGAGCAAATCTGCTCTGGCAAGCCGTTCCTGGCAAAAATGGTCCGTAGGACTGCAATAGTTTTCTCCGTGGTGGTGGAGGACATTTTGATCACCTCAGGCCATTTCGAGTGCGCATCCACGGCTATTAAAAACATTGAGTCCATGAATGGACCAGCAAAATCAATATGCACCTGTTGCCATGGAGATGAGGGCCACTCCCATGGGTGTAGAGGGGCATGTGGTGGTGCATTTTGGACCTTCTGGCATCCTGAGCAGCTCTTTGTCAGGTCCTCGATTTGCTGATCGATCCATGGCCACCACACATAAGCCCTAGCAAGGCTTTTCATTTTCACCCCTCCCAGATGACCTTCGTGAAGCTCATTGAGCACTCTCTCCCTTAACTTGGGTGGAATTACCACTCGGGATCCATACATCAAGGTCCCCTGGCATACTGACAGCTGTTCTCTTCTGGATGAGAATGCTGGCAACAGTGAGTCGCCATGTGCTGGCCATCCCTTCACTGTCAAATCATATACACGAGACAGTGTCGGGTCATTTTGGGATTCCTTCTCTGTACCAGCGTTAGTTACTGGCAAGCTTTCAATTATAGTCAAATGAAATATTTCGACAGGATCCACTGCTGGTGCTTCCTCCACAGTAGGCAGTGGCAGGTGTGATAGCCCATCAGCGTTTCCATGCTGTTTCGTGCCTTTATACTCGATTTCATATTGGTGCGCCCCTAGAAAAAGGGACCATCTTTGTAGCCGTTGCGCAGTTATCACCGGAACGCCCTTCTTTGGATTAAAGATGGAGACAAGTGGTTGGTGGTCAGTCAGCAAGGTGAGCTTCTGCCCGTGCAGATAGTGATTGAACTTTTTCACTCCCCACACTAGGCTGAGGGCCTCCCTGTCAATCTGGGCGTAGTTACGCTCGGCTGAGGTTAGTGATCGAGACGCAAAGGCTACTGGCCTCTCCGAGCCGTCCGGGAATTTGTGCAACAGCACCGCTCCAATCCCATAGGGTGATGCAGCACACGCCAACCGAATTGGTAGTGCTGGGTTGAAATGAGCCAACACCTCTTTTGATGTGATCAATGCTTTGCTCTTCTGGAAAGCTCATTTACATTCATCACTCTACTTCCATGGTACCCCCGTTTGCAGTAGGGTGTTCAGTGGGTGTAGTACGGTAGACAAATTCGGCAAGAACTTATGGTAGTAGTTCAGCAGCCCGAGGAACGACCTCGGTTGTGACACATTTTCCGGTGCTGGAGCCTTGACTACTGCCTCAATCTTTTCAGGGGACTTATGTAACCCCTCTTTATCAATAACATGGCCACAATACGAGATCTGCTTCTGGAAAAACTCGCATTTGTGCGATTAGCTCGGAGCCCATATTCCTTCAATCTAGTGAGCACCTGCTCCAGGTTGGCGAGGTGATCACTGTCATTTTCGCCCGTGACCAGGATGTCGTCCAAATAACACTGGGTCCCTGGAATCCCTTGCAGGACTTGTTCCATTGCCCTTTGCCAAATAGCCGGAGCTGATGCTACCCCGAACACCAGCCGGTTGTATTGGTAGAGACCTTTATGAGTGTTGATCGTGAGGTACTGTTTCGAGGATTCTTCTACCTCCATTTGCAGGTACGCCTGGGCCAGATCAATCTTAGTGAAGCGTTTCCCTCCAGATAGCGAGGTGAAAATATCTTCAATCCGTGGAAGTGGATATTGTACAGTGTGAAGGACTGGGTTCACTGTCACCTTAATGTCCCCACAGATGTGAACCTTCTTTGGTTCCCCAGACGTATTACTCAATGACCTCTTCATTACAGGAACGATGGGTGTAGCCCACTCGCTCCAGTCCACTTTGGATAGTACTCCTGAATGTTCCAAACCTTCCAGCTCTGCTTCGACGGCTGGGCGGATCGCATAAGGTACCGGTCTGGCCTTAAAAAACTTTGGGCCTGCATTTTCCTCTATTTTGATCGTCGCTGTTATGCCTTTTAGTGTTCCGAGTCCCTGCTGGAACACTTCTTGTGCGTCAGTTAGCATTTTTGACAGTCGTCCATGTTGTGTATGTACCTTTAAGGGAATAACTGGTCTTAGACTGCAGTACCGGCAGTGACCACCCCTGTGTAAAAGGCCCTAGCAGGCTTCTGTATTTCAGTCTGACGTTGCCTCCTGGTCAGTAAAGTACCTGTTAAGCTGTTCTCCCGAAGTCCGTGCATTATTGAGGTGCGGACTTTACAGTGGCGACGAGTAAGTTCGAACTCACCTGCAGTGTGGCATTATCTTACGGGGATCTCGCCCTGAGAGGAGGGTTCTGGAAGGTCATAGTCTGAGCAACAGGCGTCGACCAAGGGCAACCGCCCAAAGAATTCATCGGTGTTCGGAGAATTGCGGGAGAGACTGTGGAGAGCTGTGCTTGGCTCCCCAGTTAAGGTGTTCCAGCAAATTGTGCTGGTAGCAGGTAGCGCGCTGACCCTTCCGGACTGCGGCGGGCTCAAGCTCGATCGAGCGGCTCTACAAAACGGGCCGCGCAGCATCGCCGGGAAAAGAAAACAAGAGAGAGAGAGGGTGGAGCGCACAGGGCGCTGTCGGTGCTCAAGAACAGGGCAGCGGAGAGAAACTAAACGGGGGGAAGGAAGGCGAGACGCGCCGAAGCTGCGGATCGCTGCCATTACCCCATAGAACGCTAGGAGCAGCGTGGCAGCAAGGGGAAGAAGCAAAAGCGCGGGAGGCGCCATTTTATCCCGTTGGGGAAGAAGCAAAAGCGCGGGAGGCGCCATTTTAAATCACCCAAGATGCCGAAAAGTGGCAGTATCACTGCTTTCGACAACGAGGTAGAAGACTGGACCACGTATGTGGAAAGAATTGAAGTGTACTGCAAGGCAAATGAGGTGGCCGATGGAAAGAAGGCATCGGTATTATTAAATCTGATGGGTGCGAGTACGTACGGCCTATTGCGGAATTTAATTACCCCAGCTGAACCAATGGAGAAAAGTTTTGAGGAGATTGTTCATATCTTACAGGAACACCTAAGCCCTACACCACTGCTGATAGCAAAAAGATTCAAGTTCCATAAAAGAAACCAGCACAAAGATGAGAGCAATGCTGACTATCTTACGGAACTACGCAAGTTATCGAAGCACTGCCAGTTCGGAGCAGGACTGGCAGACACCTTACGGGATAAGTTTGTCTGCGGGCTCCAGAGTGAAGGAACCCAGAAACGACTACTTTCAAAAAAGGACCTGACGCTAGAACAGGCTTTCAGCGTGGCAGTATCCTAAGAAGCAGCAGCACGGGGAGCTGCGGAAATACAACAGAAACCACAAGAATACAACGCTAACGAAATGGCGTATGGAGCAGAAAAGTGCTATCGCTGCGGCAGAACAACCCATGAGCAGAAGGACTGCTGGTTTAAAGACAAAATATGCAGGCAATGCGGAAAAATGAGACATATAGCAAGAGTCTGCAGGTCGGGAAAGAAAACCAACATGACAAGAACTACTAAGGAACAGTACAGGAAAGTAAAGAAACTGACAGACAGTAGTTCAGAAGATCAGGAGAGTGATAAGGACTCCGGGAGCAGGAGACTAAGTTGTTTAAAGTTACACAACGTGATCGCAAAGGAAGATCACCGAACCATTTGGGTCGCCCTCATGATAGCAGGGGCCCCAGTGAAGATGGAATTGGGCACAGGATCAGCCGTAACAGTCATGAATCGACGAGACTATGAGCGGCTATTCTCACACATACCCTTAAAGGACACGTCCATTGTATTGAAGACATACACGGGGCAAAATAATAATAATAATCAACTTTATTGTCATTGTTAGTGCACAAGTGCAGTACAACGAAATGTAGGCTTGCGGCTCCCGAGAGTGTACATTTAGATTAAGACATTTAATCATTCAACATACATTTGGCTTGTAATACATTAACATAAACATAACCATAATAAAGTGCATTGGCAGATGTGCAGGCTTTAGAGTTTATTTGTGGAGTTCAGTAGGATGACAGCCCTGGGAAAGAAGCTGTTCCTAAATCTGGTCGTATGGGTGCGAATGCATCTGTAGCATCTCCCAGATGGCAGGAGGTCTACCCCAGAGGAAAAATAAGGGTGCCAGTTGAATATAACGGAAAGGAAACACAGAAACTATACATGTATATACTACGAGATGGAGGACTACCATTATTGGGACGTGAATGGATCCGAAAAATACAATTAGATTGGCATTCCATTCTGGCACTAACTGTAACTGACAAAAAGGATGATGACGTCGCACCTGGACGTCTGTCACAAATTCTATCTGACGTGGAAGAGGTGTTCCAACAAGGACTTGGGATTCTAAAAGGAGTAAAGGCAACCATAAAGATTGAGGATAATGCAACCCCAAAATTTTTCAAGGCCAGACTGGTGCCATACGCGATCCGCCCAGCCTTTGAAGCTGAACTGGAGAGTCTGGAGCATTCGGGGGTGCTGTCTAAGGTGGACTGGAGCAAGTGGGCCACACCCATCGTTCCTGTAATGAAGAAAGCATTGAGCAGCACGCCTGGGGAGCCAAGGAAGGTTCACATCTGTGGGGACTTCAAGGTGACTGTGAACCCAGTCCTGCACACAGTACATTATCCACTTCCGTGGATAGAAGATATTTTCGCCTCACTATCTGGAGGGAAACATTTTACAAAGATTGATCTGGCTCAAGCGTATCTACAAATGGAGGTGGAAGAAGCATCTAGGAAATACCTCACGATAAACACTCACAAAGGCCTTTACCAGTACAATCGACTGGTATTCGGGGTAGCATCAGCCCCGGCTATTTGGCAGAGGGCGATGGAACAAGTCCTGCAAGGGATCCCGGGGACCCAGTGTTATTTGGACGACATCCTGGTTACGGGCGAAAATGACAGTGAACACCTTGCCAACCTGGAGCAGGTGCTCACGAGATTGCAGGAATATGGGCTACGAGCCAACCGCCCCAAATGTGAGTTCTTCAGGAGACAAATCTCGTATTGTGGCCACATGATTGATGAGGAAGGGTTGCATAAGTCGCCGGACAAGATTGAGGCTGTAGTCAAGGCTCCAGCACCGGAAAATGTGTCGCAACTGAGGTCGTTCCTTGGGTTGGTGAACTACTACCATAAGTTCTTGCCGAATTTATCTACAATTCTGCACCCACTGAACGCCCTGCTTCAAACTGGTGTAACATGGAAATGGGAGTGATGAGTGTAAGCGTGCCTTTCAGGAATGTAAATGCCTAATCACTTCAAAAGAAGTATTGGCCCACTACAACCCAACACTACCGATTCGGTTGGCATGTGATGCGTCACCTTATGGCATTGGAGCGGTGCTGTCACACAAATTCCTTGACAGTTCAGAGAGGCCAATAGCCTTTGCATCGCGCTCGCTAACCTCAGCTGAGCGTAACTACGCCCAGATTGACAGGGAGGCCCCTCAGCCTGGTGTGGGGGGTGAAGAAGTTCAATCACTATCTGCACGGGAAGAAATTCACCCTACTGACTGATCATCAACCCCTGGTCTCAATTTTTAACCCAAAGAAGGGCGTTCCGGTGATGATGGTGCAACGGCTGCAAAGATGGTCACTTTTTCTAGGGGCACATCAGTACGACATAGAGTACAAGGGTACGAAACAACATGGAAATGCTGATGGGCTGTCGCGCCTACCGTTGCCTACGGCAGAAGAAGCACCTGCAGTAGACCCTGTGGAGATATTCCATGCGACCATAGTCGAATGTTTGCCTGTTACAAACGCAAGTATTGAGAAGGAAACCCGAAATGACCCGACACTCTCTCGGGTCTGTGATTTGATGGTGAAGGGATGGCCAGCATATGGCGACTCACTGTTGCCAGCATTCTCGCCAAGGAGAGAACAGCTGTCAGTGTGCCGGGGAACCTTGATGTGTGGCTCCCGAGTGGTAATTCCACCCAAGTTGAGAGATAGAATGCTCAATGAGCTTCACGGGGGTCATCTGGGAGGGGTAAAAATGAAGAGCCTAGCCAGGGCGTTTGTGTGGTGGCCGGGAATCGATAAAGAAATCGAGGATATGACCAAGAGATGCACAGGATGCCAGAAGGTCCAAAACGCTCCACCACAGGCCCTGCTACATCCATGGGAGTGGCCCTCAGCTCCATGGCAATGGGTACACATTGATTTTGCTGGTCCATTTATGGACTCAATGTTTCTAATCGCTGTGGACGCCCATTCGAAATGGCCAGAGGTCATTAAAATGTCCTCCACCACCACGGAGAAAACTATTGCAGTCCTAAGGACCATCTTCGCCAGGAATGGGCTGCCAGAAGAGATTTGCTCCCACAATGGCCCACAGTTTGTGTCTGAGGATTTCCGGAGGTTCCTGAAGAATAATGGGGTGAAGCATTACACATCTGCCCCATATCATCCAGCCACAAATGGATTGGCTGAGAGGTTTGTTCAGACCTTTAAAAAGGCCATAAAGGCAATGTATAATGACGACATACCACTACAACACAAGGTGGATAATTTCTTGTTTGCTTACCGGAATGCGACACATGCAGAAACCAACCAAACTCCAGCCGTACTGTTTTTCAACCGAAGACTAAGATGTCGCTTGGATTTGCTCAAACCAAACATAAGACGAGATGTTGAGGATAAGCAGTTCCAGCACATAAATGAGAAGCCAACCAGGAGCTTCAAGATAGGGCAACCAGTCTTGGCCCGCGACTACCGAACAGAAAAATGGCAGCCTGGAACGATATGCACACAGCAGGGACCACTAATGTACACAGTGGATGTTGGAGAGAGCATCGTGAGACGCCATGCTGACCAGATTCTAGAGTCACAGGAACAAGCCAAACCTATACCACAAGCAGGTGCACCTGGTAATGAGCCCGAAGTACAGATTGCGCCTACCTCAGAAGCAGGGGTATTGGAAGCTGACGAACCAACCAATGACAATGAGCCAGAATTGACTCCACCGCAAGAACAGGATACTCGAGAAAGGCGCTATCCAGTCAGGATCAGGAAGCCTCCTCAAAGACTAAACTTATAAATGACTATTTCAGTTGATGTATATAGTACCGAGAAAATTGTAATTGTACTTATTTATTATTTAGTTGTTAAATGAATGTTATGTACTGTTTATCTAAAAGGGGAGGAATTGTTGTGTATGTACCTTTAAGGGAATAACTGGTCTTAGACTGCAGTACCGGCAGTGACCACCCCTGTATAAAAGGCCCTAGCAGGCTTCTGTATTTCAGTCTGACGTTGCCTCCTGTTCAGTAAAGTGCCTGTTAAACTGTTCTCCCGAAGTCTGTGTATTATTGAGGCACGGACTTTACAGTCCAGGTGTGATGTCGTCATCCTTTTTGGCATCTACAGTCAGTGCTTGTATGGAATGCCAATCTAGCTGTATCTTCCGGATCCATTCACATCCTAGTAGTGGTGGTCCTCCATCTGGCAATACATATAGGTCCATTTTTGGTGTTTCCTTGCCGTTATATATAACGTTCACCCTTATTTTTCCTTTGGGGTAGACTTTTTGCCCCGTGTATGTCTTCAAGACAATCTTTGTATCTCTCAAGGGTATATGTGAGAATAGCCGCTTGTAGTCCCTTCGGTTTATGACTGTTAGGGCTGATCCTGTGTCCAATTCCATTTTCACTTGGACTCCTGCTATCTTGAGCGTGACCCAGGTAGTTTGGTGATCCTCCATTTTGATCACACTATGTAGTTTCAGACAACCCAGCTCCTTGCTTCCGGAGTCTGTATCACTCTTCTGTTCATCTGAACTACTCTCCATCACCTTATGTACCTTCTTGTACTTCTCCTGTGGAGATTTCTTGCTGCTGGTTTTCTTCCCAGACCTGCAGACTCTTGCTATGTGTCCTACTTTTCCACACTGTCTGCACACTTTGTCCTTGATCCAGCAATCATTATGGTCGTGTGTTGTTCTGCCGCAGCGATAGCACTTCACTGTTCCGTATGACATTTCATTTGTGCCATATTCTTGCGGTCTCCGTTGAATCTCTGCAGCGCCCCATGCTGCTGCTTCATGTGATACTGCCATGCTGAAAGCCTTGTCCAGCGTAAGATCCTTTTCTGATAGAAGCCGTTTCTGGGTTCCTTCACTTTGAAGCCCACACACAAACTTGTCCCTTAAAGTATCTGCTAGTCCCGTTCCAAACTGGCAGTGTTTCGATAGCTTGCGCAGTTCTGTTAAATACTCAGCATTACTTTCATCTTTATGCTGGTTCCTTTTGTGAAACTTAAATCTTTCTGCTATCAGCAGCGGTGTGGGGTTTAAGTGGTCCTGTAGGATTGACATTATGTTTTCAAAATCCTTTTCTACTGGCTTCTCTGGGGTTACTAGGTATTGTAGTAAGCCATACATTTTTGCACCCATTGAATTCAACAATACCAGTGCTTTCTTGTCATCTGGCACTTCATTCGCCTTGCAGTATACTTCTATGCGTTCAACATATGTCGTCCAATCTTCGACTTCATTGTCGAACGCTGTGATACTGCCACTCTTCAGCATTTTTGGGTGTGGTTAGACTGGCTTAAAATGGCGTCTCCCGCGCTTTCCTTTCTTCCCCGCTGCGGCTTAAAATGGCGTCTCCCACGCTTTCCTTTCTTCCCCGCTGCGGCTTAAAATGGCGTCTCCCGCGCTGCTGCCAACGCCGCTCTCTGCGGTCCGCGTGGCAATGGCAGCGCCTTGTGTTTTCCTGCGTGCCTCTCTCCCCTGTTGACGCTGCTCAGCCCTTGAACACCAGCTGTGCTCTGCTCTCTCTCGTCTCTCTCCCCGTTGACGCCGCTCGGTCCTGAACACCGGCTGCTCCCTGTGCGCTCTGCCCTCTCTCTCTCCCCCGTCGATGCTGCTCGGCCTTTTTCTGTGCCGCTCGGTCGGCTCTGGCCGCCGCTGTCCGGGAAGGGTCTGTGCAATACCTGTTGCCAGCCCGTTTCGCTGGACCACCGTGACTGGAAAGTCAAGCCTGGCTCTCGACAGCCTCCCCTGCGATGCTCAAATCTCCGCTGGATGACTGGGCGGTTGCCCGTGGTCGACGCCCGTGCTTCTGGACTCGACCTCCTTCCACTGTTCTCCAGGAGCGAATCCCTGGGAGGTGATGCAGAGTTGCAGGTAGGTTCGAATCTGCGTCGTCGCCAATGTTATATCCGTGTATCTTAATGTTGTGTCCTTCAATAATCAGACAAAGACTGCAGGGAACGATCAACAGGTGTTTACTGAATGAGGGTTCAAACTGCAACTGACTGTACAGATCACTACTCAGGGTTTATATACAGGTGTGGTCACTGCCGGTACTACAGGATACAGGAGCTGTAAAAAGTAGTTCTCCCCCTTAAAGGTACATACATTACACCTCCCTCCCTCTCTTCCTCCCTCCCATCCTCCCTCCCCTCCCTCCTTTCCTCCCTTCCTCCCTCCCACCCTCCCTCCCTCTCTTCCTCACTCCCATCCCTTCCTCCAAACCCCCCTCAATCCCTCCCTCCTTTTGTCCCTCATCTCCCTCCCTCCTTTCCCATCTTTCTCCCTCCCGTCCCTCCATTCCTCCCTCCCTCTCTTCATTCTTCCCCTCCCTCCCTCTCTTCATCCCTCCCTTCCTCCCTCCCTCCCTCCCCTCTCTCCCTCCATTCCGCCTTCCATCTCTTCATCCTGCCCCTCCCTCTCTTCCTCTCTCCTCCCTTCATCCGTCTCTTCATACCTCCCCTCCTCTCTCCCTCCCTTCCTCCCTCCCTCCCTCCATTTCATCCTCCCTCCCTTTCTTCCTCCCTTCCACCCTCCCTCCCTCCTTTCCACCCTCCCCTTCCTGCCTCCCTCCCTCCCCTCCCACTCTTCCTCTCTTCCTCTCTTCCTCCCCTCCCT
The DNA here is from genome assembly GCF_052327205.1 of Somniosus microcephalus. Classification (NCBI taxonomy): domain Eukaryota; kingdom Metazoa; phylum Chordata; class Chondrichthyes; order Squaliformes; family Somniosidae; genus Somniosus; species Somniosus microcephalus. Next base: position 88,972,582 of record NC_140999.1, on the reverse strand, counting down.
CTCTTCCTCCCACTCTCCCTCCACTTGCTCCCTCCCACCCTACCTCACTCAAATCTCTCCCTCCCTCTGCCCACACCCTCCCTACCTTGCTCCCTCCCCTCCCTCCCGTCCTCCATCCCCTCCCTCTTTCACTAGCTCACTACCCTGCCTCCTCCCTCTCTCCCTCCATTCCTTCCACCCCTGCTTTCCCCCTCCCTCCCTCTCTTCCTCCCTTCCTCCCTCCCACCACACCCATCCACCCTCCCTTCTCTCCATCCCCCTCTTGCTCCCTTACTCCTTCACTCCCTCTGTTCCTCCCTCCCCTCCTTCCATCCCACTCTTCATCCATCTCTCCCCTCCCACACCACCCTCCCTCCAATACCTCCCTCCCACCCTCCATCTCTTCCTCCCTTCCTCCCTCCCTCTCCACCTCCCTCCCCTCCCTCCCTCCCTCCCTTTATCCCTCCAAACCCTCCTTTTCTACCTCTCTTCCTCCCACCCCTCCCTCCCTCCCTTCATACCTCCCTCCCTTCCTCCCTCTCTTCCCCCTCTCTGCATCCCTCCCTCCCTCCTTCTATCTCTTCCTCCCTCCCCTCCCTCTCTCCCTCCCTCCCTTTCTCGCTTCCCTCCCTTCTATCATCCCTTCCTCCCTCCCCTCCCTCTTTCCCTGCCTGCCCATACTCATTCCCTCCCTACCTCCCTCTCTTCCTCCCTCCCTCCCCTCCATCACCCCGCTCTTCTTCCCTCCATTCGCTCCCTCCCCATAGTTCTTCCCTCCCTCCTCTCCCTCCCTCCCTCCATCCCATCCACCCTCCCCACCTGCCGCTCCTTCTACTCAATCACTACCTTCCTCCCTCCCCACCATCTCTTCTTTCCTCCCCTCCCTTCCGCCCTCCCTCCATTTCTTCCTCCCTCCATCCCTCCCCTCTCTCCATTCCCCTCTTGCTCCCTTCCTCCCTCCCTCCCTCTCTTCCTCCCTCCCCTCCATTCATCCTATTCTTCCTCCCTCCCTCCCCGCCCACCCCACCCTCCCTCCAACCCCTCCCTCCCTTTATCCCTCCAAACTCTCCCTCTTTACCTCACTTCCTCTGTACCCTCCCTCTCTCCCTCCCTTCCTCACACCCACCCTTCTTTCCTCCCTTCCTCCCCCCTCCCTCAGTCCCTCGCACCCCTCACTCCCACCCTAACTTCCTCCCTCCAATCATTCCCTTCCTCCCTCTTTCCCTCTCTCCCTACATCCCCACCCACACTCTCTTCCTATCTCTCTCCCTCCCCTCCCTTTCTCCCTCCACTCGCTCCCTAACTTCCACTCTCTCCGCCATCTCTGCCTCTCTCCCCTCCCTCTCTCCTACACTCTCACCCCCTCCCTCCCTTCCTCCCTCGCGCCCTCCATTCCTTCCTCCCGATCCTTCCTCTCTCCCTTCCTCACTTCCTCCCTCCCTCCCTCCCCTCCCAAACGTCCTCCCTGTCATCTCACCATTCCCCTCTTGATCCCTTCCTCCCTCTCACTCTCTCTACCTCCCTCCCCTCCCTCCATCCCTCTCATCCTCATTTACTCCCTCCCTCCCCTCCCCTTCATGCCTACCCTCCCTTCCTCCCTCCCTCCCCTCCCACTCTTCCTCTCTTCCTCCCCTCCCTCTCTTCCCCTCACTCTCCCTCCACTTGCTCCCTCCCTCCCTACCTCCCTCCAATCTCTCCCACCATCCCCCCACACCCGCCCTAACTTGCTCACACCCCTCACTCTCAGCCTCCGTCCCCTCCCTCTCTCACTAGCTCACTACCCTGCCCCCTCCCTCCCTCCCTCCATTCCTTCCACCCCTACTTTGCCCCCTCCCTCCCTCTCTTCCTCCCTCCATCCATCCCACCACACCCATCCACACTCCGATCTCTCCAGCCCCCTCTGGCTCCCTTACTCCCTCCCTCCCTCTGTTCCTCCTCCCCTCCCTCCATTTCACTCTTCCACATTCCCTCCCCTCCCTCCCCTCACCAGCAATCTCCCGTCCCCCCACCCTCCCACACTCCCTCCCCTGGCTCCCTCCCTTGCTCCCTCCATTCCATCCCTCCCACCCTCCCCCCGCTCTTCATCTCTGCCACCCTCACTTCCTCGCTTCATCCCTACATCCCTCATTCTCTTTCTCCATCACTCCCCTCCATTCCTACCTCCCTCCCTTCCTACCTCCCTCCCTTCCTGCCCCTCTCCCCCTCCCTTTATCGCTTCCTTCCCTTCTTCCCTCCCTTCCTCCCTCCCCTCCCATCCTGCCTGCGCATACTCCCTCGCTCCCTACCTCCCCCTCTTCCTCCCGCCATCCCCACCATCACTCCCGCTCTTCCTCCCTCCACTTGCTCCCTCCCCACAGTTCCTCCCTCCATCCCATCCACCGTCCCCTCCCACTGCTCCCTCCACTCTATCACTACCTTCCTCCCTCCCCACCCTCTCATCCTTCCTCCCCTCCCTCCCTCCCTACCTCCCTCTCTTCCTCCCTCCCTCCCTCCCCTCTCTCCATTCCCTTCTTGCTCCCTTCCTCCCTCCCTCTCTTCCTCCCTCCCCTCCCTCCATCCCGCTCTTCCTCCCTCCATCTCTTCCTCCCTTCCTCCCTCCCTCTCTACCTCCCTCCCCTCCCTCCATGCCAATCTTCATCCCTCCCTCCCCCCCACCCCACTCTCCCTCCAATCCCTCCCTCCCTCTCCTCCTCCATTCCTCCCTCCCCTCCCTCCCCACGCACCTCACCTTCCCTCCCTCCCTTTATCTCTCCAAACCCTCCTATTCTACCTCTCTTACTCCCTCCTCTCCCTCCCTCTCTCCCTTCCTACCTCCCTCCCTTCCTCCCTCTCTTCCCACTCTCTGCATCCCTCCCTCTATCCTCCCCTCTCTTCCTCCCTCCCCTCACTCTCTCCCTCCCGTTCTCACTTCCCTCCCTTCTTCCCCCCCCTTCCTCCCTCCCCTCCCTCCCTCCCTACCTCCCTCTCTTCCTCCCTCCCTCCCCTCAATCACCCCGCTCTTCTTCCCTCCACTTGCTCCCTCCCCACAGTTCCTCCCTCCCTCCACTCCATCCCTCCCTCCCTCCATCCCATCCAACCTCCCCTCCTGCCGCTCCTACCACTCCATCACCACCTTCCTCCCTCCCCACCCTCTCTTCCTTCCTCCCCTCCATTCCTCCCTCCCTCCATCTCTTCATCCCTCCCTCCCCTCCCACCCCACCCTCCCTCTAATCCCTCCCTCCCTTTATCCCTCCAAACCCTCCCTCACTATCTCACTTCCTCTATCCCCTCCCGCTCTCGCTCCCTTCCTCGCCTCCCTCCCTTCTTTCCTCCCTTCCTCCCTCCCCTCCCTCAGTCCCCCCCACCCCTTACTCCCACCCTAACTTCCTCCCAACAATCACTCCATCCTGCCCTCTTTCCCTCTCTCCCTCCCTCCCCACCTGCCCTCTCTTCCTCCCCCTCTCCCTCCCCTCCCTTTCTCCCTCCACTCGCTCCCTAACTTCCACTCTCTCCTCCATCTCTGCCTCTGTCGTCTCGCCATTCCCCTCTTGATCCCTTCCTCCCTCTCACTCTACCTCCCTCCCCTCCCTCCATCTCTCTCATCCTCCATCTACACCCTCCCTCCCCTTCCTTCCGCCCCTCCCTTGCTCCCTCCCTTGCGCTCTTCCACCCTCCCACCCTCCCCTCTCTACATTCACCTCGTGCTCACTTCCTCCCTCCCTCCATCCCTCTCTTCCTCCCTCCCTCTCTTCCATCCTCTCCTCCCTCAATCCCTCCATTCCTCCCTCCCTCCCTCCCCTCCCTCTCTTCCTCCATCCCCTCCCTCTCCCATTCCTCCCTGACTCGCTCCTCCTCCCTCCCTTCCTCCCCTCCTTTCCTCGCTTCCCTCACTTCCTCCCACTCCTCCCTCTCTTCCATGCTTCCCTCCTTCCTTCCTGCCATTTCTCCCTGCACACTCTCTCTCCTTCCCACCCTCCCTTCCTCCCACCCCTCCCTCCATTCCTCCATCCCCTCCCTCTCCCCTTCCTCCCTGCTTCCCTCCCACCCTCCCTCCTTTCCTCCACTCCTTTCCTCACTTCGCTCCCTTCTTCCCACTCCTCCCTCCCTTCCTCACTTCCCTCCCTCCAATCCCTCCCAGCATCCCTCCCTACCTCCCTACCTTCCCTCACTCTCGGCCTCCATCCCCTCCATCTCTCCCTAGCTCACTACCCTGCCCCATCCCTCCCTCACTCCATTCCTTCCACCCCTACTTTCTCCCCTCCCTCCCACTCTTCCTCCCTCCCCACATCCCACCCATCCAACCTACTATCTCTCCATCGCCCTCTTGCTCCCATACTCCCGCCCTCCCTCTGTTCCTCTTTCCCCTCCCTCCACCTCTCTCTTCCATGCTCCCTCCCCTCCCTCCCCTCACCAACATCCCCCTTTCTTCCCACCCTCCATCCCCTGGCTCCCTCCCTTCCTCCCTCCACTCCATCCCTCCCACCCGCCCTGCTCTTCCTCCCTGCTGCCCTCTCTTCCTCCCTTCCTCCCTCCATCCCTCCCACCCTCACTCTCTTTTTCCATCCCTCCCCTCCATCCCACCCTCCCTCTCTTCCTACCTACCTCCGTTCCTTCCCCTTCCACCCACTCTTCATCACTTCCTCCCTCCCTCCCTCTCTTCCTCCCTTCCGCCCTCCCTCTCTTCCTCACTCCCTCCCTCCCTCCCTCTATCACTCCTACCCCTCACTGGCTCCAATCCTCTCTTCCTCCCTTCCCTCACTCCTTCCCTCCCTTCCTTGCTTCCCTCCCTTCTTCCTTCCCTTCCTCTCTCCCCTCCCTCCATCCCTGCCCAACCATACACACTCCATCCCTACCTCCCTCTCTTCCTCCCTCCCTCCCCTCCATCTCTCCCTCCCTCCACTTGCTCCCTCCCCACATTTCCTCCCTCCCTCTACTCCCTCCCTTCCTCCCTCCATCCCTTCCTCCATCCCATCCTCCCTCCCCAACTGCCCCTCCAGTCCCTCACTATCTTCCTCCTTCCCCTCCCTCTCTTCCTTCCTCCCCTCCCTTCCTCCATCACTCCCTCTCTTCCTCCCTCCCTCCCATCTCTCCATTCCCCTCTTGCTCCCTTACTCCTGACCTCTCTCAGTTCCTCCCTCCCCTCCCTCCATCGCTCTCTTCCACACCCCTTCCCCTCCCTCCCCTGGCTCCCTCCCTTCCTCCCTCCACTCCATCCCTCCCACCCTCCCTCCGCCCCGCTCATCATCTCTGCCACCATCACTTCCTCGCTTCCTCCCTACATCCCTCACTCGCTTTCTCCATCAGTCCCCTCCATTCCTCCCTCCCCTCCCTTCCTGCCTGCCCATACTCCCTCATTCCCTACCTCCCCCTCTTCCTCCCTCCTTCCCCTCCATCACTCCTGCTCTTCCTCCCTCCACTTGCTCCCTCCCCACAGTTCCTCCCTCCATCCCATCCACCGCCCCCCCGCTGCTCCCTCCACTCCATCACTACCTTCCTCCCTCCCCACCCTCTCATCCTTCCTCCCCTCCATTCCTCCCTACCTCCCTCTCTTCCTCCATCCCTCCCCCCTCTCTCCATTCCCCTCTTGCTCCCTTCCTCCCTCCCTCTCTTCCTCCCTCACCTCCCTCCATCCCGCTCTTCCTCCCTCCATATCTTCCTCCCATCCTCCCTCCCTCTCTACCTCCCTCCCCTCCCTCCATGCAAATCTTCATCCCTCCCTCCCCCCCACCCCACACTCCCTCCAATCCCTCCCACCCTCTCCTCTGCCCTTCCTCCCTCCCCTCCCTCCCCACGCACCTCACCTTCCCTCCCTCCCTTTATCGCTCCAAACCCTCCTTTTCTACCTCTCTTCCTCCCTCCCCTCCCTCCCTCTCTCCCTTCCTACCTCTCTTCCCCATCTCTGCATCCATCCCTCTATCCTCCCCTCTCTTCCTCCCTCCCCTCACTCTCTCCCTCCCGTTCTCGCTTCCCTCCCTTCTTTCTTCCCTCCCTTCCTCCCTCCCTCCCCCCCTTCCTGCCTGCCCATACTCCCTCACTCCCTACCTCCCCCTCTTCCTCCCTCCTTCCCCTCCATCACTCCTGCTCTTCCTCCCTCCACTTGCTCCCTCCCCACAGTTCCTCCCTCCATCCCATCCACCGTCCCCTCCCGCTGCTCCCTCCACTCCATCACTACCTTTCTCCCTCCCCACCCTCACATCCTTCCTCCCCTCCATTCCTCCCTACCTCCCTCTCTTCCTCCCTCCCTCCCCCCCTCTCCATTCCCCTCTTGCTCCCTTCCTCCCTCCCTCTCTTCCTCCCTCCCCTCCCTCCATCCCGCTCTTCCTCCCTCCATCTCTTCCTCCCTTCCTCCCTCCCTCTCTACCTCCCTCCCCTCCCTCCATGCAAATCTTCATCCCGCCCTCCCCCCACCCCACAGTCCCTCCAATCCCTCCCACCCTCTCCTCCTCCCTTCCTCCCTCCCCTCCCTCCCCACGCACCTCACCTTCCCTCCCTCCCTTTATCGCTCCAAACCCTCCTTTTCTACCTCTCTTCCTCCCTCCCCTCCCTCCCTCTCTCCCTTCCTACCTCTCATCCCCATCTCTGCATCCATCCCTCTATCCACCCCTCTCTTCCTCCCTCCCCTCACTCTCTCCCTCCCGTTCTCGCTTCCCTCCCTTCTTCCCTCCCTTCCTCCCTCCCCTCCCTCTCTCCCTGCCTGCCCATACTCATTCCCTCCCTACCTCCCTCTCTTCCTCCCTCCCTCCCCTCAATCACCCCACTCTTCTTCCCTCCACTTGCTCCCTCCACACAGTTCCTCCCTCCCTCCTCTCCCTCCCTCCCTCCATCCCATCCAACCTCTCCTCCCGCCGCTCTTTCCACTCTATCACCACCTTCCTCCCTCCCCACTCTGTCTTCCTTCCTCCCCTCCGTTCCTCCCTCCCTCCATCTCTTCATCCCTCCCTCCCCTCTCTCCATTCCCCTCTTGCTCACTTCCTCCCTCTCTTCCTCCCTCCCCTCCGTCCATCCCACTCTTCCTCCCTCCCCTCCCACCCCACCCTCCCTCCAATCCCTCCCTCCCTCCCTTTATCCCTCCAAACCCTCCTGTGGTGTATGTAACCTGTTCCACCTTAAGAGAACTTAAGCCTGTTCCACCTTAAGAGATGTACTACTTTCTCTGGCTGCTGTATACGTAATACCGGTGGTGACCACACCGGTATATAAGCACTGTGTAGTAATATTGTATTCAGTACAGTCCCGACCTCCAACCAGTAAAGACCTGTTGAATTTACTCTTGTAGTCTGTGTAGTAATTATCACTATAACACACAGACTTAACAGTGGCGACGAGTCCGATTCTTACCCTGCGGCAGTTATTTCCACGGCGGCTTCGTCCACAGGCAGGACGTCGAAGAGAGGTTTCCACCCTCATCACCCTACTGGAAGACACGTCGAGCGGCAGGCATCGAGAAACCGGAGTGCAGAAAACATCCTGACCTCGAAGCCTCCATCAGCGACTGTCAGCTTTCTTCTTTCTACCTTGGTGGTGGGTAAGCCGGGCAGCGACGCGACAGAAAGTCAACCGCGTTGGCTGTACAGATGGGGCTGGGAAGATGGAGGAATAAGGGCGGTGAGATTGATCGCGACCGGAGATAAGGGCCGGGCCGCTTTCGAGCGAGAGGCGCAGCGCGGGGACATCAATCGCGACCAGAGATAAGGGCCGCATTCGGGCTAAAGGGCGCAGCATCTGGGGAAACTGAAGGCGCGAGAGCCACGGTGAAGCGGAGACAGCGTCGGGGGATGGTTGAAGACCGCCAAGCGTGGGAATACCGACATTTTGTGGGCGGAGGACGACGACAAGAGCGGGAAGCCGCCATTTTGGATAACATAAAAATACAATAAATTGCAACGATGCCTAAACATGGGAACATTAATACCTTTGATAGTGACATCGAAGATTGGGCCATGTATGTAGAACGCATACAAAATTATTGTAAGGCAAATAAAATTCCTGATGCAGATAAAGCACTACCAAATAAGGCAAGGGAATGCACAATGAGTGGTAGGACCCTAGGAAGTACAGAGGGACCTTGGTGTACATGTACATAGATCCCTGAAGGCAGCGGAGCAGGTAGATAAGGTGGTTAAAAAGGCATATGGGATACTTGCCTTCATTAGCCGAGGCATAGAATCTAAGAGCAGGGAGGTTATGATGGAGCTGTACAAAACGCTGGTGAGGCCACAGCTGGAGTACTGTGTGCAGTTCTGGTCGCCTCACTATAGGAAGGATGTGATTGCTTTGGAGAGGGTGCAGAGAAGATTCACCAGGATGTTACCTGGGATGGAGCGCGTCAGCTATGAAGAGAGGCTAGACAGGCTGGGGTTGTTTTCCTTGGAGCAGAGAAGGCTGAGGGGGGACCTGATTGAGGTGTACAAAATGATGAGGGGCAAAGATAGGGTAGATAAAGAGGAACTTTTCCCCTTAGTGGGGGGGTCAATAACAAGGGGGCATAGATTCAGGGTAAGGGGCAGGAGATTTAGAGGGGATTTGAGGAGGAACTTTTTCACCCAGAGGGTGGTTGGAATGTGGAACTCAATGCCTGAAAGGGTGGTAGAGGCAGGAACCCTCACAACATTCAAGAAGCATTTGGATGAGCACTTGAAATGCCATTGCATACAAGGCTATGGACCAAATGCTGGAAAATGGGATTAGACTGGACAGGGATGGATGGGCGGTGCAGACACGATGGGCCGAAGGGCCTCTTTCTGTGCTGTAAAACTCTATGACTCTATGACTCCATTATTAAATTTAAAGGGTGCGAAGACATACGGGCAATTGAAACACCTGTTATCACCAGATGAACCAGCGGATAAGACGTTCGATGAGATTGTTACTGTCCTGAAAAATCATCTAAACCCCACGCCGCTGATGCTAGCGGAACGATTTAAATTTTATGACAGAAGGCAGCTGCAGAATGAAAGCAATGCTGAATATTTGATGGAATTACGTAAGCTAGCAAAATATTGTCAGTTTGGAACGGGACTGACAGAGGCACTACGAGATAAATTTGTGCGTGTTTTATTTAAACAGGATACACAAAAGCGACTGCTCGAGGAGAATGAGCTGACGCTTGAGAAGGTGGTCACTATGGCAGCAGCACACGAAGCCGCAGTGAGAGGCACGGCAGTAATGCAGCTATGGTCACCGGAACTCGGTACAAACAAATTGGGTTTGAGTTCTGTCAAATGTTATCGTTGTGGAAAGACAACGCACGATCAGAACCACTGTTGGTTTAAAAACCAAGAATGCCGAACGTGTGGCAGGCTTGGCCACATAGCTAAAGTATGCCGGTCAGGAAAGAAGACCAGCAACATAAAGTCACCGCAAGGAAAATACGCAAAGGTACACAAGGTGACAAAGAACAGTTTGACCGAACAGAAGTCAGATTCAGACGCTAGCAGTAATGAACTGGATAGCTTAAGAGTACACAACGTTGGTAAGGATGCAGATCTCCAGACAATTTCAGTCACTCTTCAGATAGCAGGAGTCCAAGTAAAAATGGAATTGGACACTGGATCGGCATTGACGGTCATGAATAAGAAAGATTACAGAAGGTTATTCCAACATATTCCCCTACAGGATACGGAGATTATATTGAAAACATACACGGGGCAAAGAGTGTACCCCATCGGAAAAATAGAGGTAGAAGTGGTCCACAAGGGCGAAGAAAGCCAAGTAATGGACTTATATGTGCTACCTGAAGGAGGTCCACCACTACTAGGACGGGAGTGGATTAGGAAAATGAATATGGACTGGCACTCCTTGAAGGCACTAACAGTAGATTCCGGGGAAACAGATGTCAAACCTAAACGATTGTCCAGAATATTGGATGATGCTAAAGAGGTGTTCCAGCAGGGACTGGGAACACTGAGAGGAATTACGGCAAACATCAAGATTGATGAACATGCACAACCAAAATTTTTTAAAGCCAGACCGGTACCCTATGCAATACGACCTACTGTTGAAGCGGAACTGGAAGCACTAGAACGTTCAGGTGTACTGTCTAAGGTAGATTGGAGTGAGTGGGCTACGCCCATTGTTCCCGTTATGAAACGTCCTGCGAGCAACAAGCCAGGAGATCCAGGGAAAGTTCGCATCTGTGGAGATTTCAAAATCACCGTTAATCCGGTGCTTCACACGGTGCAGTATCCGCTTCCACGGATTGAGTATATTTTCGCTTCATTGTCTGGCGGGAAACACTTCACCAAGATAGACCTGGCACAGGCGTACTTGCAGATGGAGGTTGAGGAAGAGTCACGCCAATACCTCACGATCAACACGCATCGAGGTCTGTACCAGTACAATAGGCTGGTTTTTGGAGTGGCATCGGCTCCAGCAATTTGGCAGAGGGCCATGGAGCAGGTATTACAGGGAATTCCAGGCACACAATGTTACCTGGACGATATTCTGATCACAGGTGATGGTGATGAACAACATCTCGCAAACTTGGAACTGGTGCTCAACAGACTGAACGAGTATGGACTTTGAGTAAATCGGCAGAAATGTGAGTTCTTCCAGAAGCGGATCTCGTACTGTGGCCATGTCATTGACCGGGAGGGGCTTCATAAGTCTCCTGACAAGATTGAGGCAGTTGTAAAGGCTCCCGCTCCAGAGAATGTCTCTCAGTTGAGGTCGTTTCTAAGATTAATTAACTATTACCATAAATTTCTGCCAAATCTATCCACGGTACTGCACCCGTTAAATGCTCTTTTACAGAAAGGGGTACCATGGGAATGGGGCAAAAACTGTAAGAAGGCATTTCGCAAAAGCAAAGAATTGATCACCTCAGAGGAAGTGTTGGCTCACTTCAACCCGACACTGCCTATTCGGTTGGCTTGTGATGCTTCTCCATATGGTATTGGGGCAGTACTCTCACACAAGTTGCCAAATGGCACGGAAAGGCCAGTCGCGTTTGCATCCAGATCATTGACCTCCGCTGAGCGCAACTATGCGCAGATCAATAGGGAGGCTCTTAGCCTTGTATGGGGAGTGAAGAAGTTTAATCATTACCTGCAGGGCCAAAAATTCACACTTCTGACAGACCATCAACCGTTGGTATCCATTTTTAACCCTAAGAAGGGTGTTTCGGTGATGACAGCACAGCGTCTCCAGAGATGGTCTCTTTTCCTAGGGGCACATCAATATCAAATAGAATTCAAAGGTACGAAACAGCATGGCAATGCTGATGGGCTGTCGCACCTGCCACTACCTGAAGAAGACACGACGAAAGTTGACTCTGTTGAGTTATTTCATTCGACCATCATCGAGTGTTTACCAGTCACCAATGCAAGTATTGAAAGAGAAACCAGGAATGACCCGACACTGTCCAGAGTCTACGAGGTGACAGTGAAAGGATGGCCAACATGGGGTGATCCTCTGTTCCCGGCATTTTCGGCAAGGCGAGACCAGCTGTCCGTCTGCCATGGTACCTTGATGTACGGAACAAGAGTGATTATTCCTCCCAAGTTAAGGGAAAGAGTTTTAAACGAACTGCATGAAGGTCATCTGGGGGGAGTTAAAATGAAAAGTCTTGCTAGGGCTTATGTATGGTGGCCGGGTATTGACCAACAGATTGAGGAGTTAACGAAAAGCTGCGCTGGGTGCCAAAAAGTGCAAAATGCACCTCCGATAGCACCGCTACACCCATGGGAATGGCCTTCAGCCCCATGGCAACGCGTACACATTGACTTTGCTGGTCCATTCATGGACTCCATGTTCCTAATCGCAGTGGACGCACATTCCAAATGGCCAGAAGTCATCAAGATGAATACCACTACTTCAGAAAAGACAATTGCGGTGTTAAGAACAATATTCGCAAGGAACGGATTGCCAGAACAGATCTGTTCGGACAACGGACCACAGTTTGTATCGGAAGAATTCCGACAATTCTTAAAGAAGAATGGAGTAAAACATTATACCTCTGCCCCATATCATCCGGCGACAAACGGGTTGGCTGAAAGATTTGTCCAGACATTCAAAAAGGCAATTAAGGCCATGAACGATGATCAGATTCCACTGCAACACAAGGTCGACAAGTTCCTGATGTCATATCGAAACGCCGATCATGCAGTGACTAACCAAAGTCCTGCCATGATGTTTTATAACAGGAGGTTGCGGGTCCAAGTTGGACTTGTTAAAACCAAATGTGCGGAGGGAAGTGGAAAACAAACAGTTTCGGCATATTAACAACAAGACCACTCGAACTTTCGACGTAGGACAACCAGTGTTGGCAAGGGGCTATGGAAACGAAAAATGGCAGTCTGGAACAATTCGGGCCAGACAAGGACCTCTGATGTACACAGTAGATATTGGTCATAATGTGATAAGGCGTCATGCGGATCAACTGGTAGAGTCGAGAGCAAGGGTCGAACCCATGGTTGTGACAGAGACAACTGTGGAAGACGTTAATGAACCTGAAGCATCTACCTCAGCAGGGAATGTACTTGATGATGATGACACCCAATACATTGGAAACCAAATAGAGGAGGCACCTCAACAACAAGAATCAGAGACTACTGAGAGGCGTTATCCAAGCCGCATCAGAAAGCCTCCTGAGAGACTGAACCTTTGAACTGTTATACCTGAAGTTATATATGTATATATGTTATTATGTTATGTTAAATGGGGATATGACTGTTAAGCTAAAAAGGGAGGATTGTGGTGTATGTAACCTGTTCCACCTTAAGAGAACTTAAGCCTGTTCCACCTTAAGAGATGTGCTACTTTCTCTGGCTGCTGTATATGTAATACCGGTGGTGACCACACATATAAGCACTGTGTAGTAATATTGTATTCAGTATAGTCCCTACCTCCAACCAGTAAAGACCTGTTGAATTTACTCTTGTAGTCTGTGTAGTAATTATCACTATAACACACAGACTTAACACCTCCCTCACTATCTCACTTCCTCCATCCCCTCCCTCTCTCGCACCCTTCCTTGCCTCCCTCCCTTCTTTCCTCCCTTCCTCCCTCCCCTCCCTCAGTCCCCCTCACCCCTTACTCCCACCCTAACTTCCTCCCAACAATCACTCCATTCCGCCCTCTTTCCCTCTCTCCCTCCCTCCCCATGCGCCCTCTCTTCCTCCCTCTCTCCCTCCCCTCTATTTCTCCCTCCACTCGCTCCCTAACTTCCACTCTCTCCTCCATCTCTGCCTCTGTCGTCTCGCCATTCCCCTCTTTATCCCTTCCTCCCTGTCACTCTCTCTACCTCCCTCCCCTCCCTCCATCTCTCTCATCCTCCATCTACACCCTCCCTCCCTCCCCTCCCGCCTTCCTTACGCCCTTCCCTTGCTCCCTCCCTCGCGCTCTTCCACTCTCCCACCCTCCCAATGCTTCATTCACCTCTTGCTCACTTCCTCCCTCCTTACCTCTCTTCCTCCCTCCCTCTCTTCCACCCTCTCCTCCCTCAATCCCTCCATTCCTCCCTAACTCCCTCCCCTCCCTCTCTTCCTCCATCTCCTCCCTCTCCCCTTCCTCCCTGCCACACTCCCCTCCCTTCCACGCTTCCCTCCTTCCTTTCCGCCATTTCTCCCTGCACTCTCTCTCTCCCTTCCACTCTCCCTTCCTCCCACCCCCCTCCATTTCTCACTCCCGCCGCTCCCTCCCTCCCTTCCTCACTTCCCTCCCTCCCATCCTTCCCTCCCTTCCTCGCTTCCTTCCCCTCTTACCTGCCTTCCTCCCTCCCCTTCCTCCCTCCCTGCCCTACCATACTCCCTCCCTACTTTACTCCCTCCACTCCCTTCCTTCCTCCCACCACTCCCTCTCTCCCTCCCTCCTGACTCCCTCCCTCTCTTCATCCCTCTCTCCTTCCAATTGCTCCCTGCCTCCCTCCCTACATCCCTCCAATCCCTCCCACCCTCCCTCCACTGCCTCCCATCCACCCTCCCCTCCCTCCCTCCCCTCCCTTCCTCCCACCCCTCCCCGCTACCCTCCTTTCCTCGTGCCATACCTCACTCACTTCCTCCCTCGCTCCCACCCTCCCTTCCTCACTCCACTCCCTCCCTTCCTTCCTCCACTCCCTGACTCCCTCTATCTTTTCCTCCTTCCCTTCATCCCTTCCTCCATCCCAACCACCATCCCTCCCTCCCTTCCTCCCTCCATCATTCCCTTCCTTCCTCCATCCCTTCCTCCCTCCACTCACCCTCTCTCTCTTCCTCCCTCCATCGATCCCTCCCTTCTTTCCTCCATCCAGTACCTCCCTCCCTCTCTTCATCACACTCTCCCTCCCTCCCTTCCACTCCCTCCCTTCCATCCCTCCTTTTCTCCCACCATTCCTCCCTCCCTCCATCCCTTCCTCCCTCCCTTCCTCCCTTCCCCTTCCCCTCCCTCCCTTCCTCCCTCGCTCCATCCCCTCTCACCTCCCTCACTCCCTCTCTTCCTCCCTGTTCTGGACCAATGAACATTTTATGTGTGCAGATAGCTCCCTCTGGTGGTGGTTATTGTGTTAACAGTTTGTATGCTGGAAAGGTCATCTGATCTTTCTTCCTGTGTGAAGTTATTTGACCTTTGTTCCTTTCTTCCTGTGAGAGGAAGGGCTCTCTTTGACAGGTTGGAGAACTTTCCGAGGTTGATGAGTAAGGAACCCCAGAAGCTCCGTGACCTTGGAGATCTGCTGTCGGAACTCGAAGCCGCAAAGCAGGACAGCTACCTACCCGGTCTATCATACTTAGACACTTCCAGAGGGGTAAGTCCCATCATTGAGAAGCTTCCATTTAACCTGCAGGAGAAGTGGATAACGTTTGGATCAAAGTTCAAGCTAAAGCACAACGTGGCGTTCCCACCATTCTCTGCGTTCGTTAAATTCATCCGTAAAGAAGCCAAAGCCAGGAACGACCCCAGCTTCAACTTCTTCTCCTCCCACCCAGCACTTGCCAGAAGAGACAAGTTCGACAGACATGGAAAGACAACAATATCTGTCCACAGAATGCAAGTGTCCTCAACTGAGCACACAAAGATTCAGAAGAAACCTGAGGATATGAGCAAACAATGCCCTATCCACAACAAGCCCCATCTTTTAAAGAAGTGCAGAGGCTTCAGGGAGATGTCCCTGGAAGATCGGAAACAATATCTTAAAGAGAACTCTATATGTTTCAAGTGCTGCTCTTCCATGAGCCATCTCGCCAAGAACTGCAAGGTAGATGCAAAATGCATAGAATGTGAAAGTGATCGGCACATTTCAGCACTACACCCAGGCCCAGCTCCTTGGAAGTCAGAGACACCTCCTCCCGCATCAGAGCACAGCAGGGAGAGAGAGGGAGCTGCTGGTCCGGAGATTACATCCAGGTGCACCGAGGTGTGTGGAGAAGGAGTGAGCGCAAGAGCATGCTCCAAGATATGCCTCGTTAATGTGTACCCCGTAGGACGTCGCACACTAGAGAACAAGCCATCTCAGGTGAGCACACTCAAGACTTCCATCTTGGAGAATGGTCATCCAAGCTACCTTACCCCATGCAGTAGACAGATCCGCGTGGTGTTTGACTCCAGTGCACCACATCAGGGCGTCTCTCTCAATGACGTACTCCTCACAGGGCCTGATCTTAACAATAGCCTCTTGGGAGTGCTCATGAGATTCAGGAAAGAGCCCGTCGCCATCACTGCCGATATCCAGCACATGTTTCATTGCTTCGTGGTGAGAGAAGACCACAGAGACTTCCTCCGCTTCCTGTGATATCGGGACAATGACCCTAATAGAGACATTGTGGACTACAGAATGTGTGTCCATGTCCTTGGGAATAGCCCATCCCCTGCTGTCGCCATATACGGACTAAGGAGGGCTGCCAAGGAAGAAGACGACGACTTTGGCAGTGATGAGAGAGGGTTCATCGAACGAGAGTTCTATGTCGACGACGCACTGAATTCATTCCCGACCGAAGCAGAGGCCATCAGTACCCTCGGACGAGCCCAGGAACTACTTGCACTATCCAACCTCAGGCTGCATAAGATAGCCTCTAACAGGCCAGCAGTGATGGAGACATTCCCCCCTGAAGATCGTGCTAAGGACGTCAAGGACCTAGACCTCTTCACTAATGACCTCCCCCTACAGCGTAGCATAGGGGTGTCGTGGAACATAGCAACAGACACGTTCACGTTCCAAGTCCAAGACGCCAAGAAACCCTTCACATGTAGAGGAGTGCTCTCGATAGTCAACAGCCGATACGACCCTCTTGGCTTCTTAGCCCCTGTCACCATACAAGGCAGGCTGCTTCTCAGGGAACTCTCCACATGCGCTGAAGAGTGGGATTCACCTCTCCCTGAAGAGATGGAAGCAGAGTGGGACAGATGGAGAGACTCACTCCAAGACTTACAGGAGATCCGAATACCTCACTGCTATTCGTCTTTCTCTCCCTTAAATGCCCAATTCAAAGAGCTTTGTGTCTTTGCAGATGCACCCGCTAAGGCCATTGCAAGTGTGGCTTATCTGAAGGTCACCACTCAAGAAGGACAAAGCAAAATCGGCTTCGTCTTTGATAGAGGCAAGTTGGTACCCCAGCCAGACCTCACCATACCCAGGTTGGAACTGTGCATAGCAGAACGCAACCTACCCCCTCACAGCAGTCTACGGAAGCTGTATCCTATCATTGACACCGACAGACCGTCTCCGAGGTGGTTCTTATTTTGTCGCCAGAGGACTCCAGTGACAAGTAGAGTTCGGACTATGTGGAGTCGTTAATGACCCCAGACGGGGAGTGTTCTGGACCAATGAACATGTTATGTGTGCAGATAGCACCCTCTGGTGGTGGTTATTGTGTTAACAGTTTGTATGCTGGAAAGGTCATCTGATCTTTCTTCCTGTGTGAGGTCATTTGACCTTTGTTCCTTTCTTCCTGTGAGGGGTCATTTGACCTTCCTACCTTTCTTCCTGTTGACCCCAGGAAGCAGTCTTTCCAGGAAGAACCTGACTTGAGTAATGGAAAATCTGCCATGAGAGGTTCCATTCACAATCCAATGTAATCTGATTTCATATGTTAGGCCAAGCGCAATATCTGTGAGTATCTTTGTTCTTTAGCATAATAGTAACGTTGTCAGAGTAATATTTTGATAATACTATGTTTATAAAAGGTTAATATTTGATAGTTATAGAAGTTAGTCCAAATGTTAGTTAGTTATACAATTAGTCTATTCTACTGTTGTAAATATGTTTATATCTTATGTAATATCGAATGTATAGTACTCAGTTTATGTAGAAAACATACTTTGTCTTTGTTTACAGTTTCACAAATTTGTTCAAGTAAAGCTTCAAAACAGCAACCGGCTTCAGAAGAGTTATTTTTGAATGAGTGTTTAGCTTGCTGGATAACTAGATAGGAGCACATCTAGTGCGGCCAGTACAGTGAAAAGAGATCAGTGAAAAGATATCAGTGAAAAGATATCAGTGAAAAGATAGCAATACGGCTTGCTGTGAAGAGCGGAGCAGGAGGAACCCAGAGTAAGCCTTAACCTCATAGAGCACATCTACCTCACATCAACATGTCAGAAGATAATAACGAAAATGCTTTGCAGCAAGTAGAAGACCTTAAACAGGCAGACAAAACTGTAATAACAACAGAAAATGCTGGAAAAACTCAGCAAGTCAGGCAACATCCGTGGAGAGAAAACTGTAGAACGTGCCAATCGGTCTATAAGCTCCGGTTACTACAGATCGCAAGTTGGTTCACGGTCATCGGGTGGTTCTAGAGTAAGCATAGCCATCGCCAAAGCACGGGCTAAGCTAGTAGCAGCTCAAGCCAGAGCTGCGCATACAGACAGCGAAATAGAAATAAAAGTAAGACAGGCCCATCTCCAAGCTGAACCCCAAGCAGAACAGGCCCGGCTCCAAGCAGAACAGGCCCGGCTCCAAGCGTAACAGGCCCATCACCAAGTGGAACACCAGGTTGAACAGGCCCGTCTCCAAGCCACATTAGACGCTCTGCAGCAACAAAAAGAGATAGATGCTGCATTAGCCGAGACACAAGTATTCGAGGCAATTTTGGAGGGAGCTGATCCCGAGACAGCTTACAAACCTTTAATTCCCGTTCCGTGGCAGAGTCCACGACAGCGCACCATAGATTACGTGAGTGACCATGCCGACATGCAGTTTACAGGAGAAAGGGATAGAGGCCCGCACATCTCTACAGACGCAAACACTTCGTATAACATGCCACAAGTTGCCAACCAAGCTCAAAGCAGACGGCGTGCCTCAAGCCGCAGCGTCTCCGCCAGCAGAATGGAAGACACGGTGCAAAGGAATCGGATGCTGAATAGAGAAAGTCAGAGGCAAATCCCCTCTCGGTCCCTTGAGACCCCCAACAGAGCACCCAGCCAAGGCAACCCTGGCACAGGTCCCAGCACCTATGACCTCGCCAAATACCTTGCATGTACCCAGCTGGTGACTTCGGGGTTAATCAAGTTTGATGACAGGCCGGAGAATTATCGGGCTTGGAAGTCCTGCTTCCACGATGCCATATTGGGCTTAGACCTGTCGGCAGGAGAAGAGCTCGGCCTCCTTATCAAATGGCTCGGCCCAGAGTCCGCCGGACAGGCCTGCAGGATAAAAGCGGCCAATGTGGGGCAGCTGCCAGAGGGGTTGAAGAAGGCTTGGGTGAGGCTGGAAGAAAGCTATGGCTCACCCGAAGCCATTGAAAGGGCTCTCTTTGACAGGTTGGAGAACTTTCCGAGGTTGACGAGTAAGGAACCCCAGAATCTCCGCGACCTTGGAGATCTGCTGTCGGAACTCGAAGCCGCAAAGCAGGATGGCTACCTACCCAGTCTATCATACTTAGACACTTCCAGAGGGGTAAGTCCCATCATTGAGAAGCTTCCATTTAACCTGCAGGAGAAGTGGATAACGTTTGGATCAAAGTTCAAGCTAAAGCACAACGTGGCGTTCCCACCATTCTCTGCGTTCGTTAAATTCATCCATAAAGATGCCATAGCCAGGAACGACCCCAGCTTCAACTTCTTCTCCTCCCACCCAGCACTTGCCAGAAGAGACAAGTTCGACAGACATGGAAAGACACCAATATCTGTCCACAGAATGCAAGTGTCCTCAACTGAGCACACAAAGATTCAGAAGAAACCTGAGGATATGAGCAAACAATGGCCTATCCACAACAAGCCCCATCTTTTAAAGAAGTGCAGAGGCTTCAGGGAGATGTCCCTGGAAGATCGGAAACAATATCTTAAAGAGAACTCTATATGTTTCAAGTGCTGCTCTTCCACGAGCCATCTCGCCAAGAACTGCAAGGTAGATGCAAAATGCATAGAATGTGAAAGTGATCGGCACATTTCAGCACTACACCCAGGCCCAGCTCCTTGGAAGTCAGAGACGCCTCCTCCCGCATCAGAGCACAGCGGGGAGAGAGAGGGAGCTGCTGGTCCGGAGATTACATCCAGGTGCACCGAGGTGTGTGGAGAAGGAGTGAGCGCAAGAGCATGCTCCAAGATATGCCTCGTTAATGTGTACCCCGTAGGACGTCGCACACTAGAGAACAAGCCATCTCAGGTGAGCACACTCAAGACTTCCATCTTGGAGAATGGTCGTCCAAGCTACCTTACCCCATGCAGTAGACAGATCCGCATGGTGTTTGACTCCAGTGCACCACATCAGGGTGTCTCTCTCAACGACGTATTCGTCACAGGGCCCGATCTTAACAACAGCCTCTTGGGAGTGCTCATGAGATTCAGGAAAGAGCCCGTCGCCATCACTGCCGATATCCAGCACATGTTTCATTGCTTCGTGGTGAGAGAAGACCACAGAGACTTCCTCCGCTTCCTGTGGTATCGGGACAATGACCCTAATAGAGACATTGTGGACTACAGAATGCGTGTCCATGTCTTTGGGAATAGCCCATCCCCTGCTGTCGCCATATACAGACTAAGGAGGGCTGCCAAGGAAGAAGACGACGACTTTGGCAGTGATGTGAGAGGGTTCATCGAACGAGAGTTCTATGTCGACGACGCACTGAAGTCATTCCCGACCGAAGCAGAGGCCATCAGTACCCTCGGACGAGCCCAGGAACTACTTGCACTATCCAACCTCAGGCTGCATAAGATAGCCTCTAACAGCCCAGCAGTGATGGGGGCATTCCCCCCTGAAGATCATGCTAAGGACGTCAAGGACCTAGACCTCTTCACTGATGACCTCCCCCTACAGCGTAGCCTAGGGGTGTCGTGGAACATAGCAACAGACACGTTCACGTTCCAAGTCCAAGACGCCAAGAAACCCTTCACACGTAGAGGAGTGCTCTCTACAGTCAACAGCCGATACGACCCTCTTGGCTTCTTAGCCCCTGTCACCATACAAGGCAGACTGCTCCTCAGGGAACTCTCCACACGCGCTGAAGAGTGGGATTCACCTCTCCCTGAAGAGATGGAAGCAGAGTGGAACAGATGGAGAGACTCACTCCAAGACTTACAGGAGATCTGAATACCTCGCTGCTATTCGTCTTTCTCTCCCTTAAATGCCCAATTCAAAGAGCTTTGTGTCTTTGCAGATGCATCCGCTAAGGTCATTGAAAGTGTGGCTTATCTGAAGGTCACCACTCAAGAAGGACAAAGCAAAATTGGCTTCGTCTTTGATAGAGGCAAGTTGGTGCCCCAGCCAGACCTCACCATACCCAGGTTGGAACTGTGCATAGCAGAACGCAACCTACCCCCTCACAGCAGTCTACGGAAGCTGCATCCGATCATCGACACCGACGGACCGTCTCTGAGGTGGTTCTTATTTTGTCGCCAGAGGACTCCAGTGACAAGTAGAGTTCAGACTATGTGGAATCGTTAATGACCCCAGACCGGGAGTGTTCTGGACCAATGAACATGTTATGTGTGCAGATAGCACCCTCTGGTGGTGTTTATTGTGTTAACAGTTTGTATGCTGGAAAGGTCATCTGATCTTTCTTCCTGTGTGAGGTCATTTGACCTTTGTTCCTTTCTTCCTGTGAGGGGTCATTTGACCTTCCTACCTTTCTTCCTGTTGACCCCAGGAAGCAGTCTTTCCAGGAAGAACCTGACTTGAGTAATGGAAAATCTGCCATGAGAGGTTCCATTCACAATCCAATGTAATCTGATTTCATATGTTAGGCCAAGCGCAATATCTGTGAGTATCTTTGTTCTTTAGCATAATAGCAACGTTGTCAGAGTAATATTTTGATAATACTATGTTTATAAAAGGTTAATATTTGATAGTTATAGAAGTTAGTCCAAATGTTAGTTAGTTATACAATTAGTCTAATCCACTGTTGTAAATATGTTTATATCTTATGTAATATCAAATGTATAGTACTCAGTTTATGTACAAAACACACTTTGTCTTTGTTTACAGTTTCACAAATTTGTTCAAGTAAAGCTTCAAAACAGCAACCGGCTTCAGAAGAGTTATTTTTGAATGAGTGTTTAGCTTGCTGGATCACTAGATAGGAGCACGTCTAGCGTGGCCAGTACACTCCCTCCACTCCCCGCTCTCTTCCTCCATCCTGTCTTTCCTTACTCCCTCCACTCCATCACTCCCTCCATCTCTTCCTCCTTCCCTTCCTCCCTCCCTCCCTCTCTTCCATCCTTCTTCATTCCCTCCCTTCCTCCATCCCATCCTCCCGCCCCACCACTCTCCCTCTCTTCCTCCCTCCCTAACTCTCTTACTCCCTACCTCATTCCATCCCTTCCTCCCTCCCTCTCTTCCTTCCCCCTCCCTTCCTCCCTCCCACAATTCTCCCTTCCTCACTTCCTGCCTTCCTCCCTCCCTCCCTCTCTGCCTCCCTCCCTCATTCCCACCCTTCCTCCCACCCTTCCTCCCTTCCCTCCCACCCTCCTCCTCTTCCTCTCTCCCTAACTCTCTTCCACTCACCCTCTCCTCCTCCCACCCTCCCTACTTACCTTCCTCCCTCCCAATCTCTTTTCTTCCCTCCCCTTCTCCCTACACTCCCTCCCTCCCTCCCTCCATCTTTTCCTACTTCCCTTCATCCCTTCCTCCATCCCAACCTCAATCCCTCCCTCTCTTCCTCCTTCCCTCATTCCCTCCCATCCTCCATCCCTTCCTCCCTCCACTCACCCTCTCTTTCTTCCTCCATCCATTGTTCCCTCCCTTCCTTCTTCCCTCCAGTACCTCCCTCCCTCCCACTCTTCCCCCCACCATCCATTCCTCCCTCCCTCCTTTTCCCCCTCACTCCCTCTTTCCCTTCCTCCCTCTCTCATCACTCCACTCCCTCCCTGCATCCCTCTCTTCCTTCTTCCCCTCCCTTCCATCCTCCACTCCCTCGCTCCCTATTTTCATCACTCCCTTCATTCCTTCATTCCTCTTCCCTCTTTTCTACCTTCCTTCTTTCCCTCCCTTCCTCATGCCCTCCCTCCCTCCCTTCCGCCATCGCTCCCCACCCTCCCTCCTGTATTACCTCCATCCCCTCTCTCCCTCACTTCCTCCCTCCCCTCCCACCCTCCCTTCCTCATTTCCTCCATTACTCCCTCCCTCCCACTCTTCCTCCCTCCCATCCCTTCTTTCCTGCCTCCCTTTCCCGCTCCATCCCCTTTCTCCCTCCCTCCCATCCACCCTCCCTCCCTCCATCTCTCATCCATCCCCTACCTCCCTGCTTCGCTCTCTTCCTCCCTCCCCTCCCTCACTTCCTCCACTCCCTCCCTCTGTTCCTTCCTCTCTCCCTCCCTTCTGCCCTTCCTCCCTCCCCTCCCTCTTTTCCTCACTCCCTCTCTTCCTCCCTCCCATCCCTACCACCATTCATCCCTCCCCTCCACTCCCTCCCATCCTTCCCCCCACCACCCCTCCCTCACTCCCTTCCTCCCATCCTTCCTCCCACCCACCCCTCACTCGCTCCCTTCCTCCCTCCTCTCTTCTTCACTCACATCCAATCCTCCATCCCTCCCCTCCATGCCCTCCCACTCATCCTCTCACCCTGCCCCTCCATCCCTCCATTACTTCCTCCCTCCCTTCTACCCTCCCACCCTCCCTTCTTCCCTTCCACCATGTTTCCCTCTCTTGCTCACTCCCTCCCATCCTATCTGCCTCCCTCCCTCCATCCCTTTCTTCCTTCCCTTCCTCTCACCATTCCCCTTCCTCCCTCCTGTCCTCCCATCCTCCCTCCCGCCCTTCTTCCCTCCGCTCCTTTGCTCTCACCCTCCCTACTCTCCCTCTCTTCCTCCCACCCTTCATCCCTTCCTCCCTCACACCCTACCTCTCTTCTTCCCTCCCTCATTCCCTCCATTCCTCCCTCCCTTCCTACATCCCTCCCTCCTATCCTCCATGCCCTCCCTCCCTTACTCCCTCCCTCCCACTCTTCTTCCCTCAATTCATCACTTCCTCCCTCCCACCCTCCCTCTCTTCCTCCCTCCCTCATTCCCTCAATTCCTCCCCTCCTTTTTCCCTCTGCTGCCTCTCTCCCTCAATCTCTTCCTCCCTCCCACTCTCTCTTCCTTCCACCCTCCCCTCCTCCCTCCCCTTCCTCCCTCTCACCATCTCTTAATCCCTCCTCCCCTTCCTCCCTCCCCCCTCACTTCATCCCTTCCTCCCTCCCTCTCTTCCTCCCTGCCATCACATCCTCCCTCACTCCCCTTCCTCCCTCCCTCCCCTCCATCCCTCTCTTCCTCTCACCCTCCAGCACGGTGGCATAGTGGTTAGCACTGTTGCCTCACAGCGCCAGGGACCCGGGTTCAAATCCGGCCTGGGGTGACTGTCTGTGTGGAGTTTGCATCATTCTCCCCGTGTTTGCGTGGGTTTCCTCCGGGTGCTCCGGTTTCCTCCCACAGTCCAAAGATGTGCGGGTTAGGTTGATTGGCTATGATAAATTGACCCTTAGTGTTAGGGGAATTAAAATGTGTCGGGTTATGGAGATAGGGTGGGATATGTGTTGGTGAAGGGGTTACGGGGATCGGGTGGGATATGTGTCGGTGCAGGCTCGATGGGCCGAAATGGCCTCTATCTGCACTGTGGGGTTCCTGTGATTCTGTGATACTCTCCCTTCCTTCCTCCCTCCCTTCCTCCCTCCATCCCTATCCTCCCTCCCTCCCTTTCTCCATCCCTCCCTCTACAGCACCCCCTCCCTCCTTTCCACCCTCCCACACTTCCTTCCTCCCTCCCTCCCTGTCTTCCTCCTTCCCCTCCCTGCCTCACTCACTCCCCTCCCTCTATACCTCGCTTCCTCCCCTCCCTCACTCCCTCCCTCCTCCATCTCTTCTTCCCTCCCTCCCTCTCTTCCTCCCTCCACCATGTCCTCCCTCCTTCCCTTCCACCAACCACACTCCTCCCTCCCCTCTTCCTCCCTCCCTCTCTTATCCCTTCCCATCCCTCACTCCCTCCCGCCCTCCCTTACTTGCCTCCCTCCCTCCCCCCTCTCTCACTCACTCCCAACCCTTCCTCCAAACCCTCTCCATACCTCCCTCCTTTTGTCCCTCATCTCCCTACCTCCCTTCCCCCCTTTCACCCTCCCCTCCCTCCATTCCTCCCTCCCTCTCTTCATTCTTCCCCTCCCTCCCTCCCTCTCTTCCTCGCTTCCTTCCCCTCTTCCCTCCCTTCCTCCCTCCCCTTCTTCCCTCCCTGCTGTACCATACTCCCTCCCTACTTTACTCCCCCCAATCGCTCCCTTCCCCCCTCCATTCCCTCTCTCCCTCCCTCCCCACCTGCCCTCTGTTCCTCACTCTCTCCCTCCCTTCCTTTACTCACTCCACTCATTCCCTACCTTCCACTCTCCCCTCCATCTCTGCCTCTGTCTCCTCCCTCTCTCCCTCACTCACTCCCCTCCCCTCCCTCCCTTCCTCCCACCCTCCCTCCATTCTTTCCTCCCCATCCTTCCTCTCTCCCTCCATCTCTTCCACCCTCACTCTCTCCCCCCAACCTTCCTCCCTGTCATCTCTCCATTCCCCCTTGATCCCTTCCTC
Organism: Somniosus microcephalus; assembly: GCF_052327205.1. Taxonomy (NCBI): domain Eukaryota; kingdom Metazoa; phylum Chordata; class Chondrichthyes; order Squaliformes; family Somniosidae; genus Somniosus; species Somniosus microcephalus. The sequence goes on along the minus strand of NC_140999.1, from coordinate 88,947,736 downwards.
CTTCTCACTCTCTACCTCCCTCTCCTCCCTCCATCCCTCACTTCCTCCCTCCCTCCCCTCCCTCAATTCCTCTCTCCATCCCTCCATCCAATCCACCCTGCCTCCACTCCCACTCCTCCCTCCCCTTCCCCCTTCCGTCCTCCCCTCCCTTCCGCTCTTCCTCCCTCTCCTCCCTCAATCCCTCCATTCCTCCCTCCCTCCCTCCCCTCCCTCTCTTCCTCCATCCACTCCCACGCCCCTTCCTCCCTGCCTCCATCCCTACCTCCCTCCCTTTCTCCCCTCCCATCCTCGCTTCACTCCCTTCCTCCCACTCCTCCCTCCCTTCCTCACTTCCCTCTCTTCTTCCCGCCATTTCTCCCTCCACGCCCTCTCTCCCTCCCACCCCTCACTCCATTCCTCCATTCCCTCCCTCTCCCCTTCCTCCCTGCTTCCCTTCCACCCTCCCTCCCTTCCTCCACTCCCTTCCTCGCTTCCCTCCTTTCCTCACACTCTCCTTCCCTTCCTCGCTACCCTCCCTCCTTCACACCCTTTCACCCTCCATTCCCTCTCTCCCTCCAACTCTCCCTTCCTCCCACCACTCCCTCCATCCCTCACACCCATCGCTCCCTCCCTCCCTTCCTCACTTCCCTCCTTCCCTCCCATCCCTCCCTCCCTTCCTCGCTTCCTTCCACTCTTCCCTCCCTCCCTGCTGTACCACACTCCCTCCCTACTTTACTCCCTCCACTCCCTTCCTCCCTCCCTCCACTCCCTCTCCCTCACTCCCTCCCACCCACCTCACTCCCTCTCTTCTTCCCTCTCTCCTTCCACTTGCACCCTCCCTCCCACCCTACCTCCCTCCAATCCCTCCCAACCTCCCTCCAATCACTCCCTACCATCCTCCCTCCCCTCACTCTTGGCCTCCTTCCCCTCCTTCTCTTCCTAGCTTGCTACCCTGCCCTGTCCCTCCCTCCATTCCTTCCACCCTTACTTTCACCCCTCCCTCCCTCCCTTCCTCCCTCCCCATCACACCCATCCTACCTATTAGCTCTCCATCCCCCTCTTGCTCCTGAACTCCCGCCCTCCGTCTGCTCCTCCCTCCCCTCCCTCCATCTCTCTCTTCCACACTCCCTCCCCTCCCTCCCCTCACCAACTGCCCCCCTTTCCTCCCACCCTTTGTCCCCTGGCTCCCTCCCTTCCTCCCTCCACTCCATCCCTCCCAGCCTCCCTCCGGCCCTGCTCTTCCTCCCTGCCGCCCTCAATTCCTCCCTTCCTCCCTCCGTCCCTCCCACCCTCACTCTCTTTCTCCATCACTCCCCTCCATTCCAGCCTCCATCCCTTCCTACCTCTCTCCCTTCCTCACCCTTCCTCCATCACTTCCTCCCCCCCTCTCTTCCTCCCTTCCTCCCTCCCTCTCTTCCTCACTCTCTCCCTCCCTCCATCCCTCCAATCCCTCCCTCCCTCCTTCCCTTTCTTCCTCCCTCCCTCTCTCTCTTCCTCCCTCCCCTCCACCCACCCCTCCCTCCTTTCCTCCCTTCCTCCCTCCCTCCCTCCGTCTCTTACACCCATCCCTTCCTCCAAACCGCCCTCCATCCCTCCCTCCTTTTGTCCCTCATCTCCCTCCCTCCTTTCCCCCCTCTCTCCCTCCCCTCCCTCCATTCCTCCCTCCCTCTCTTCATTCTTCCTCTCCCCTCCTCCCTGTCTCCTCCCTCCCTTCCTATCTCCATCTCTTCATCACTCACCTCCCTCCTCTCCCTCCATCCTTCGCTTCCTCCCTGGCTCCCTCCCTCCCCTCCCTCTCTCTCCTCTCCCTCTCTCCCTCCCTCCCCCCTCTCTTCTTCCCTCCCCCACACCCACCCTCTTTCCTCCCTCACTTCCACCCTCCACACCCTCCTTTCTTCCCTCCTCCCTCCCACCCTCTCTTCCTCCCTCCCATCCCTTCCTCCAACCCCCCTCCATCCCTCCCTCCTTTTGCCCCTCATCTCCCTCCCTCCCTTCCTCCCTCCCTCCCCTCTCTCCCTCCATTCCACCCTCCATCTCTTCATCCTTCCCCTCCCTCTCTTCCTCTCTCCTCATTTCCTCCATCTCTTCAAACCTCCGTTCCTCCCTCCCTCCCTCCATTTCTTCCTCCCTCCCTCTCTTCCTCCCTTCCACCCTCCCTCCCTGCCTTCCTCCCTCCCCTTCCTGCCTCCCTCCCTCCCCTCCCACTCTTCCACTCTTCCTCCACTCCCCCTTTCCCTCCCTCCCTCTCATCTTCCCTCCCTCCCTCCTTCTCTTCCTCTCTTCCTCCACCCCCTTCCTCCTTCTCTCCCTCCTTTTCTCCCTCCCTACCTCCCTCCTCTCCCTACTTTCCTCCCTTCTTCCCTCTCTTCCTTGCTCTCTTCCTCCCTCCCTTCCTCCCTCATTCTTCACCTCCCTCCCACTCTTCCTCCCTCTGTCCCTTCCTCTCTCTGACTCTTCATCTGGATCTCCCTCCCTTCTTCCCTCCTTCGCTTCCTCCCTGCCTCACTCCATCCCCTCCCTCCCTCCCTGCCTCTCTTCTTCCATTCCTCCCTCTCTTCCTCCCTCCCTTCCACCTTCCCCTCTTTCCATTTCCCCCTTTCTCCCTGCCTCTCTTCCTCCCTCCCTCCCTGCCTCCCTCCCTCACCTACCTCTCTTTAACACTTCCTCCCCTCCCCATCTCCCTCACTCCATCCCACCCTCTCTAGTTCCCTCCCTCCCATGCCTTCATTCCACACCCCTCCCTCCCTCACTCCTTTTGTCCCTCATCTACCTCCCTACCTTCCTCCCTCCGTCCCTCCCTCCCCTCTATTCCTCCTTTCCTCTCTCCATCTCTTCATTCATCCCCTCCCTCCCTCTCTCCCTCTCTTCCTCTCTCCCTCCCTTCCTCCCTCCCTCCTTTCCTCCCGTCCTCCCTCTGTCCCTCCCTCCATTTCTTCCTCCCACCCTCTCTCCCTCCCTTCCTCCCACCCTTCCTCCCCCCACCCTCTCTTCCTCACTTCCCCCCCTCTCTCCCTCACTCCCACCCTTTCTCCCTCCCTTCCTTCCTCCCCTCCCTCCTTTCCTCCCTTCCTTCCTTCCTCCATCTCTTCCTCCCACTCTTCCTTCCACCATTCCTCCCTCACTCTCTATCTTCTCCCTCCCTCCCTCGCTCACTTCCTCCCTCCTTCCCTCCCTTCCTCCCTCCCCCTCCCTTGCTCATTTCCTCCCTCCCTCCTTTCCTTGCTCTCTCCCTCCCTTCCTCCCTCCTTCTCCTCCTCCTGCTCTCCCTCCCTTCCACCCTCCCTTCCACCCTCTCTTCCTCCATCCCTCCCTTCCTCCCTCCCCTCCCTCCTTTCCTCCCTCCTTCGCTTCCTCCCTCCCAGCACTTCCACCCTCCATCCCTCCCCTCGACTCCCTCCTTCCCTTGTGTTGTGTATGTAATATGTGTGCGACTTTAAACCTATGGACAGGACTGCACTACTTGTAGGGCGTAGTGATACGCAGTACCACTCCTGGCCATAGGGGTATAAATAGTACTGTGGGTACTGATCTCCCCTCAGTTCCCGCCTGTGGGCATGAAGTAAAGACCTACGTGTAGTCCCTACCTCCAACCAGTAAAGACCTGTTTGAGTTATACGTTTAAGTCTTTGTGTTAATTGTTCAATACAATACACATACTTAACACTGGCGACGAGTCAGGTTCTTACCCTGCGGCAGTTGAAGAGAGGTTTCAAACCTCACCACCCCACTAGAAGCGACAGGCTTTAGGACTCTGAAGCCTCCATCAGTGACTGAGCACTGGAGTGCAGCAGCCATCCTGACAGCTTCCAGCGACTGACAGAAGTCTTTCTGCAGTTTCCTTGTTCAACCTAGGTGGTGGGGTAAGCCGTGCAGCGTTGGCTGCAAAGACAGGGCTGGGGAAGTCGGAGGAGATAAGGGCCAGCGATCGGGACCAAAGATAAGGGCCGCACTCGGACTGAAAGGCGCGGCGGCTGCAGAAGCTCAAGGTGCGAGAGCCGCGGTGCACAGCGCGGGCTATCGATCGCACAGAAGATAAGGGCCGAGAGCCGCTTCGGTCGGGAGCCACTTCGCGATCCAGCGATCGCATCCGCTGATAAGGGCCGCACTCGGGGGCTGAAGGGAGACGGCGTCGGGGGACGGGTGAAGACCACCAAGCGCGGGAAAACCGCCATTTTGTGGGCGGAGGACGACGGCAAGAGCGGGAAGCCGCCATCTTTGATAACAAGTAAAGAAAATAAAATCTGAGAAATTGCAAATCTACAATGCCTAAACACGGGAATATTAGCACCTTTGATAGTGACCTCGAAGATTGGGCCATATATGTTGAAAGAGTAAAAAATTATTGTAAGGCCAATAAAATTCGTGACCAAGATAAAGCTCTAACATTATTAAATTTAATGGGTGCGAAGACATACGGGCAATTGAAACACCTGTTATCACCAGATGAACCGACGGATAAGACGTTCGATGAGATTGTTACTGTCCTGAAAGATCATCTAAACCCCACGCCGCTGATGCTAGCGGAACGATTTAAATTTTACAACAGAAGGCAGCTACAGCATGAAAGCAATGCTGAATATTTGCTGGAATTGCGTAAATTAGCGAAATATTGCCAGTTTGGAATGGGACTGACAGATGCACTACGAGACAAATTTGTGTGTGGTTTATGTAAACAGGATACACAAAAGCGACTGCTCGAGGAGAATGAGCTGATGCTTGAGAAGGCGGTCACTATGGCAGCAGCACACGAAGCCGCAGCGAGAGGCACGGCAGTAATGCAGCTACGGTCACCGGAGCTCAGTGCACACAAATTGGGTGTGAGTTCTGGCAAATGTTATTGTTGTGGAAAGACAACGCATGATCAGAACCAGTGTTGGTTTAAAAACCAAGAATGTAGAACTTGTGGTAGGCTTGGACACATAGCTAGAGTATGCAGGTCAGGGAAGAAGACCAGCAACAAGAAGTCACCGCAAGGAAAATACGCAAAAGTACACAAGGTGGCCGAACAGGAGTCCGATTCAGACGCTAGCAGTAATGAACTGGCTGGCTTAAGCAGTATTGAACTGGCTAGCTTAAGGGTACTCAACGTTGGTAAGGGTGCAGACCTCCAGACAATTTGGGCCACTCTTCAGATAGAAGGAGTCCAAGTAAAACTGGAATTGGACACTGGATCGGCATTGACGGTCATAAATAAGAAAGATTATGGAAGGTTATTCCAACATATTCCCCTACAGGATACGGAGCTCATATTGAAAACATACACGGGGCAAAGAGTGTACCCCATCGGGAAAATTGAGGTCACAGTGGTCCACAAGGGCGAAGAAAGTCAAATAATGGACTTATATGTGCTTTCTGAAGGAGGTCCTCCACTACTAGGACGGGAGTGGATTAGGAATATGAATATCGACTGGCATTTCCTACAAACAATAACGAGTGAGAACTCGGTGAACATAATCAACCCAGACTCTGGAACTGATGATGGTAAGACCAACCCGTGTGCAAAAGACAAAGTTTCAGCACAGAATTCCACTGAGATAGAGAATTCTGAGTCTGTCCAGTCTACTGACATGCACATTTCTCAGGGACACTGGGCTCGAACTCAACTCCATTTCAAACTGCAACAGCAATTAGAACAAATGATTCGCCGTTTTGAGCAAGAGATGAATGTGACGAAAGAGTTCTTTGATATAGAGTGGGAACATCTGGAAAGACAACAGAAGCAGCTGCTGGAGCAAATGGAGCAGGAGCACACAAAACGTCTGATGTCAGAGGAGTTAACAGTCAGCCAACTCCTGCATATGCTGAAGGACAGGACTCTGAAATGGGAAAAACTTGAACACGAACTTCAATATTCAAACGAAAGGGGTTCGGAGCTCTCAAAGGTTATTGGAAGAGCTGAGGTGGCAACACAGACTGAGATGACTGCAACAGAGCAGCCCTTGGATGCCAAAAGTACGCTGACTCACGTCAACGTAGAACAACAGACCGCTGAAACAGCTGCTCCGGTAGAGGGATTGAATAGTCCGATCAATCAATCTCCAAAAGAAGTTGAAGTAGTAAAATCTCAAATGAGGTCATTAGTAAACGACTTGCTGAAAGCCCAGAAAAAGCTGGATGAAGAGGTACGCATGAAGAAGTCTCTTCAGGAAAGATGTCTGGACTTGGAACAAAAGCTGGCTAACGCCCAGCTGGGTATGGAGGAAATAGAAGACCCTCTCGCTGGCCTAGATCAGGACGACACCGAATATTCCCATGACCTATTGAGTGACACTGAATATTATAGTGACCTGGTCTGCCCAGCTTGTGATGAAAGCTCCCAAAGTGCAGAAATCAGGATGAATCACTTAAAGTCTAAGGAACATAGGGAGATGGTGGCGCTACAGCTGGCAGCTGACAGGGGAGCCCAGAGAGTCTCTAAGAAGCAGAAAAGGAAAAGACGAAGCAGAAGATGATAACCATCTGAACCATTATCACCCCTACCAGATCACACACGTGGTCCCTCCGAACGGAGCCAAATCAGTTCAGAAGTTCAAGCTGTTAAATCCATGGAAGGACTATTGAATGAGTCACTCCAGCAACATGAACCGACTACACCACAGAGACTGAATCTGTGAACTATTTTCCGCAGAGATTGAATCTGTGAACTGTTTTGACATGAAGTTATCTATGTATCTATGTTATTCTGTTATGTAAACCTGAAGTTATATATGTATATATGTTATTACGTTATGTTAAATGGGGAGATGACTGTAAAGCTAAGAAGGGAGGAATGTTGTGTATGTAATATGTGTGCTACTTTAAACCTATGGACAGGACTGCACTACTTGTAGGGCATAGTGATACGCAGTACCACTCCTGGCCATAGGGGTATAAATAGTACTGTGGGTACTGATCTCCCCTCAGTTCCCGCCTCTGGGCATGAAGTAAAGACCTGCGTGTAGTCCCTACCTCCAACCAGTAAAGACCTGTTTGAGTTATACGTTTAAGTCTTTGTGTTAATTGTTCAATACAATACACATACTTAACACCTTGCACCAACTCCACCCCCCTCCATCTTCCCCTTCCTGCCGACCTCACTTCCTCCCTTCCTCACTCGCTCCCCCTCACTCTTTCCCTCCCCGATCCCTTCCTCCTTCCCTCTACTCCACTCCCTCCCTCCCTCCCTCCCCTCCCTCTCTTCCTCTCTCTGCTCCCTCTATCCCATCCACCCTCCCACACTTCCTTCCTCCTTCCCTCCCTCTCTTCCTTCCTCCCATCCTTTCCTCCCTACATTCCTCATCTCCCTCCTTCGCTTCCTCCCTCCCTCCCTCCGCACTCTCCCTGCATTCCTCCCTCCCTTTCTTCATTCTTCCCCTCCCTCCCTCTCTTCCTCCCTCTGCCCCTTCCCCTCTCTGACTCTTCATCCGGACCCTCCCTCTCTCCCTCCCTTCTTACCTCCTTCGCTTCCTCCATGCCTCCCTCCTTCCCCTCCCTCTCTACCTCTCTTCTTCCCTCCCTCCCTCCCTCTCTTCCTCCCTCCCTTCCACCCTCCCCTCCCTCCGTTTCTAGCTTCCTCCCTCCCTCCCTCCTTGCCTCCCTCCCTCACCTCCCTCTCTTTAACACGTCCTCCCCTCCCCGCTCCCTCACGCCATCCCACCCTCTCTACTTCCCTCCCTCCCATCCCTTCATCACACACCCCTCTCTCCATCCCTCCTTTTGTCTCTCATCCTACTCCCTACCTTCCTCCCTCCCTCCCTCCCCTCTCACCCTCCGTTCCTCTCTCCATCTCTTCATTCATCCCCTCCCTCTCTTGCTCTCTCCCTCCCTTCCTCCCTCCCTCCTTTCCTCCTGTAAAAGGTCACACAACACCAGGTTATAGTCCAACAGCTTTATTTGAAATCACAAGCTTTCGGAGCGCTGCTCCTTCTTCAGGTGAAGTGGAGAAATGCATAAAGACACAGCTTATATCGTCAGAGAATCATGTCAGATGTTTACAGGTAACCTTTCCAACTGCCATTAATCACACCTCGGCAGAGAGATAGTCACAGCAGTCAAAGGTGTGAATGGTGTCCAAACAGGTCAGTCAGGGAAACATTACATCAAAGAACAATGAGGTGGGGTCACAAGGGGTCAAATATTGCAGATGCTGGGGTCTGTATGAAAAACAAAAAAACAGACAAAAAAGATTTTTTTTTTTTTTTTTGGCTGGAAATCACAGCAGGTCCGGCCGCATCCATGTAGAGAGAACAAGCCAATGTCAACTCGAGTCTGGATGACCCTGCATCAGGTGGGGTTACATGTAGCGTGACATGAACCCAAGATCTCTGTTGAGGCCGTCCTCATGGGTGCGGAACTTGGCTATCAGTTTATGCTCGACGATTTTGCGTTGTCGTGTGTCTCGAAGGCCACCTTGGAGAATGCTTACCCAAAGATCGGAGGCTGATTTTGGTCCCCATGGCTGTTCCGTGTGTTTGGGTAAAGAACTGGTTGTCGAAGGTGAAGACATTGTGGTATCGGTGACCAAATTCGCACCCCAATACGCAAACATCTTCATGCACAAGTTCGAGCAAGACTTCTTCGCTGCACAGGATCTCCAACCAATGCTATACACCAGATACATCGATGACATTTTCTTCCTATGGCCCACGGCGAAGAATCACTGAAAAGACTACACGATAACATCAACAAGTTCCATCCCACCATCAAACTCACCATGGACTACTCCTCAGAATCAATCTCATTCCTGAACACACGAATCTCCATCAAAGACGGACACCTCAGCACTTCACTCTACCGCAAGCCCACGGACAACCTCACGAAGCTTCACTTCTCCAGCTTCCACCCTAACCACATTAAAGAAGCCATCCCCTATGGACAAGCCCTGCGAATACAGAGGATCTACTCAGACGAGGAGGAACGCGATGGACACATACAGACACTGAAAGACGCCCTTGTAAGAACGGGATATGATGCTCGACTCGTCGATCGACAGTTCCGACGGGCCACAGCGAAAAATCGCATAGACCTCCTCAGAAGACAAACACGGGACACAACCAACAGAGTACCCTTCGTCGTCCAGTACTTCCCCGGAGCGGAGAAACTACGCCATGTTCTTCGCAGCCTTCAACATGTCATTGATGATGACGAACAGCTCGCTAAGGCCATCCCCATGCCTCCACTACTCGCTTTCAAACAGCCGCCTAACCTCAAACAGACCATCGTTCGCAGCAAATTACCCAGCTTTCAGGAGAACAGCGACCACGACACCACACAACCCTGCCACAGCAACCTCTGCAAGACATGCCAGATCATCAACACAGATACCATCATCACACATGAGGACACCACCCAGCAGGTACATGGTACATACTCATGTGACTCGGCCAACGTTGTCTACCTCATACGTTGCAGGAAAGGATGCCCCGGAGCATGGTACATCGGCGAGACCATGCAGACACTGCGACAACGGATTAACGGACACCGCACAACAATCACCAGGCAGGAGTGTTCCCTCCCAGTCGGGGAACACTTCAGCAGTCAAGGACATTCAGCCTCCGATCTTCGGGTAAGCATTCTCCAAGGTGGCCTTCGAGACACACGACAACGCAAAATCGTCGAGCAGAAACTGATAGCCAAGTTCCACACCCATGAGGACGGCCTCAACAGAGATCATGGGTTCATGTCACGCTACATGTAACCCCACCTGATGCAGGGTCATCCAGACTCGAGTCGACATTGGCTTGTTCTCTCTACACGGATGCGGCCGGACCTGCTGTGATTTCCAGCCAAAAAAAAAAAAAAAAAATGTTTTTTGTCTGTTTTTTTGTTTTTCATACAGACCCCAGCATCTGCAATATTTGACCCCTTGTGACCCCACCTCATTGTTCTTTGATGTAATGTTTCCCTGACTGACCTGTTTGGACACCATTCACACCTTTGACTGCTGTGATTATCTCTCTGCCGAGGTGTGATTAATGGCAGTTGGAAAGGTTACCTGTAAACATCTGACATGATTCTCTGACGATATAAGCAGTGTCTTTATGCATTTCTCCACTTCACCTGAAGAAGGAGCAGCACTCCGAAAGCTTGTGATTTCAAATAAAGCTGTTGGACTATAACCTGGAGTTGTGTGACCTTTTACATTTGTCCACCCCAGTCCAACTCCGGCATCTCCACACCATGGCTACTATCGACACAACAAACTGCCGGCTCAAAGTGGAGAGGATCTCCAAGAAGATCACGCATATCGACACAGACATCAAGTTTCTACAGAGATGCAAGAAAGCAGACAAGATCCCGAAAGGACTTCAGATCACTAACCCACTCAAGTCGACCTACAACACAGACTACGCTGAGAGACTCTGCCGTCGTACCTCTCGCACACTCCTCAACCATCTCGTACACCAGCTCTACAGTAGACGCCGCAACCTCGAAACCGAGATGGAGTCCATGTTCTCAGCCTGTGCTCAGGACGCAGCAGACCAGCTACGAGACTGCCAAACAAACAAGGCAACGGAACTACGCTACCTACATGCACACCAAGAACAGGAAGCTTGAGAAACTTGGCATCACCAGCAGCAGCAACCAAGCCTCCCCCGGTACCACGGTTGAAACCACAGGGAAATCCATCGTCAACCTCTCCGACCACACCCTTCAATCAGACGAAATTGAAGTTCTCAGCCGAGGGCTCAATTTCTGCCCCACCACCAAAATGGACCCCATCGGTCTCGCGGCAGACACAGAGGAATTCATCAGGAGAATGAGGCTCCGGGAATTCTTCCACAAATCCCAAGATGTCAGCAGTGAACCCAATGAGACAATCAATGATCCGGAACAGCAGACAGAGGGATCCGCAGTGCAGCAACCGAAGAAGAAAGAGTCAAATTGGACCCCTCCGGAGGGTCGCTGCCCTAAGCTTGACATGTATGCTCAAGCTGTCAGGAGATGCATCAACGCCAGATTCATCAGCCGCACTCACAAGACAGTCCAGAATGTCACCCGAGCACAACGCAACGCCATCCACGCTCTCAAGACCAACCGCAACATCGTCATCAAACCAGCAGACAAAGGAGGTGCCATCGTCATACAGAACAGAACGGACTATTGCAAAGAAGTATACCGACAACTGGACAACCAGGAACACTACAGACAGTTACCCGCAGATCCGACCAAAGAACACACCCGCCAACTCAACAGACTGATCAAAACCTTCGACCCAGACCTTCAAAGCATCCTACATGCTCTCATCCCACGTACTCCCCACGTGGGAGACTTCTACTGCCTCCCAAAGATACACAAAGCCAACACACCTGGGCGTCCTATCGCATCAGGCAACGGAACCCTGTGTGAGAACCTCTCTGGATATGTCGAGGGCGTCCTGAAACCCATCATACAGGGAACCCCCAGCTTCTGCTGCGACACTACAGACTTCTTACAGAAGCTCAGCACCCACGGACCAGTTGAACCAGGAACACTCCTCCCACGATGGACGTCTCGGCACTCTACACCAGTATCCCCCACGATGACGGCATCGCTGCGACAGCCTCAGTACTCAACACCAACAACAGCCAATCTCCAGACGCCATCCTACAACTCATCCGCTTCATCCTTGACCACAATGTCTTCACCTTCGACAACCAGTTCTTTACCCAAACACACGGAACAGCCATGGGGACCAAATTCGCACCCCAATACGCAAACATCTTCATGCACAAGTTCGAGCAAGACTTCTTCGCTGCACAGGATCTCCAACCAATGCTATACACCAGATACATCGACGACATTTTCTTCCTATGGACCCACGGCGAAGAATCACTGAAAAGACTACACGATAACATCAACAAGTTCCATCCCACCATCAAACTCACCATGGACTACTCCTCAGAATCAATCTCATTCCTGGACACACGAATCTCCATCAAAGACGGACACCTCAGCACTTCACTCTACCGCAAGCCCACGGACAACCTCACGATGCTTCACTTCTCCAGCTTCCACCCTAACCACGTTAAAGAAGCCATCCCCTATGGACAAGCCCTGCGAATACACAGGATCTGCTCAGACGAGGAGGAATGCGATGGACACCTACAGACACTGAAAGACGCCCTTGTAAGAACGGGATATGACGCTCGACTCGTCAATCGACAGTTCCGACGGGCCACAGCGAAAAATCGCATAGACCTCCTCAGAAGACAAACACGGGACACAACCAACAGAGTACCCTTCATCGTCCAGTACTTCCCCGGAGCGGAGAAACTACGCCATGTTCTTCGCAGCCTTCAACATGTCATCGATGACGACGAACACCTCGCTAAGGCCATCCCCACGCCTCCACTACTCGCTTTCAAACAGCCGCCTAACCTCAAACAGAACATCGTTCGCAACAAATTACCCAGCTTTCAGGAGAACAGCGACCACGACACCACACAACCCTGCCACAGCAACCTCTGTAAGACATGCCAGATCATCAACACAGATAGCATCATCACACGTGAGGACACCACCCACCAGGTACATGGTACATACTCATGTGACTCGGCCAACGTTGTCTACCTCATACGTTGCAGGAAAGGATGCCCCGGAGCATGGTACATCGGCGAGACCATGCAGACACTGCAACAACGGATGAACGGACACCGTGCAACAATCACCAGGCAGGAGTGTTCCCTTCCAGTCGGGGAACACTTCAGCAGTCAAGGACATTCAGCCTCCGATCTTCAGGTAAGCATTCTCCAAGGTGGCCTTCGAGACACACGACAACGCAAAATCGTCGAGCAGAAACTGATAGTCAAGTTCCGCACTCATGAGGATGGCCTCAACCGAGATCTTGGGTTCATGTCATGCTACATGTAACCCCACCTGATGCAGGGTCATCCAGACTCGAGTCGACATTGGCTTGTTCTCTCTACACAGATGCGGCCGGACCTGCTGTGATTTCCAGCCAAAAAAAATGTTTTTTGTCTGTTTTTTTGTTTTTCATACAGACCCCAGCATCTGCAATATTTGACCCCTTGTGACCCCACCTCATTGTTCTTTGATGTAATGTTTCCCTGACTGACCTGTTTGGACACCATTCACACCTTTGACTGCTGTGATTATCTCTCTGCCGAGGTGCGATAAATGGCAGTTGGAAAGGTTACCTGTAAACATCTGACATGATTCTCTGACTATATAAGCTGTGTCTTTATGCATTTCTCCGCTTCACCTGAAGAAGGAGCAGCGCTCCGAAAGCTTGTGATTTCAAATAAAGCTGTTGGACTATAACCTGGTGTTGTGTGACTTCTTACATTTGTCCACCCCAGTCCAACTCCGGCATCTCCACACTATTTCATCTGTGGGCATAGAGCATACCCTTGGTTACCACAAAATTGGACTGGGCCATGTTGTTTGGGATATGTAGTGCCTTATATACATTACATTTCATCTTTGGATAGCCACCCTGGGCCACGAGCAAAACGAGCCATTACAGAAACTGAAAGGTTCTTTGCTATAGCATTTCCCTGGTATGGAACAGGGAAGTTAGCAAGAGAATCTATAAACATGGCAGCAGTGTTGGAACAAATAGCCAATGATACTGCTGATGCTCTTAGTGATGTAAACGCAGAAATGGTGGCTTTGTGCACTGTTGCCTTACAAAACCGCATGGCTCTGGACTATTTGTTGGCAAAAGAAGGGGGCACAAGTGCAATCATAAAAACCGAATGTTGCACCTATATTCCAGATCGCTCAGAAAATATCACCAACCTGGTAAACCACATAAAGGAGGCTGTAGAGAAACTACGTCAACCTGAACCATGGTCCATGTGGGATTGGATTTCAGGATGGGGAGGAGCACTAGGAAAGCAAATTTTGGAAGCCTTAATCGCAATTGTGATGATAATAATTTTAGTTAGTTTATTGATTGGTTGTTTAAAATTATTGTGTACAAAAGTCCTTTCCTTATTAACGTCAACTCCTCCAGTACCAATGATGTCTGAATATGAGGATATTAAGGGTGAGACCTTTGATGTAGAGTTTCTTAAACTTAGCGAAATAGATTGTCCTTAGAAAGGACAAAAGGGGGGAATGAGGAAATCTACATGATATAAGGGGTTAATTTCAAGTGCTTGCTGGGTAAAAGTTTTCAGACTTGACACTGGGCAAGTGTCGATGTGTAACTAGAGCTATTGCACGTACTCGGACTACAGCCAAGAACAGATGTCAGCCCACCTGAGAATGTAGAAGTGAAATAATGAGTTCCTTTGATGTAACCAGTGACCTGATAACTTGTGACCGTAAGCAAAGCTAGCATCCCAATATATGATTAAAGAGGACCTCCGGTTACACGATTCATGCCCTGTTATAGATTAATGGTTGACTTATGTGTCCAGGATCCTTCTGTCAATATGTCATAAGACCTAATGATTAATCTAAAATGTATCCTGATTGAGGAACAAAGGAATGTCAATTAAACTTGTTTGTTACACTGTATAAATATGGAACGCTTACGCTGTATCATTGGAATAGTAGCCTCACCCCTTGAGTAGAGGTGCTGATTCCCCTTGCAAGAGAAAATAAAAGGCCTGTCCGTCTGACGAATCCAAGTGTGTATTGAGTCATTACCCAGAGCTAAGAAGTAAGGCACTTCAACAGGCCTCATCCCTCTTCCTACCTATGTCGTTGGTCCCACTGTGAATCACGACCTCTGCCTGTTCACCCTCCCCCTTCAGAATGCCCTGCAGCCGTTCAGTGACATCCTTGACCCTGGCACCAGGGAGGCAACAAACCATCCTGGAGTCATGTCTACGGCCACAGAATCTTCTATCTGTTCCCCTTACGATAGAATCCCCTACCACTATTGCTCTCCCACTCTTTTTCCTCCCTTCCTGAGCAGCAGAAGCACCCCCGGTGCCAGGAAGTTAGCTGCTGCTGCCTTCCTCTGGTGAGTCATCCCCCTCAACAGTATCCAAATTGGTATACCTGTTTGAAAGGGGGATGGCCACAGGGGTCCCCTGCACTACCTGTCTGCTTCTACTGCTCCGCCTGGTGGTCACCCATTTCCCTTCTGCCTGTGCAGCCCTACCCTGCAGTGTGACCAACTCATCATACGTATAATCCACGACCCTCTCAGCATTGTGAATGCTCCACAACCCATCCATCCGCAGCTCCAGCGCCTCAATATGGCCCGTTAGTAGCTGCAGCTGGATGCATTTCTGGCACACGTGGTCATCAGGGACACTGGCAGTGTCCCTGAATTCCTACATAGAGCAAGAGGAGCATAACACGGGGCTGAGCTCTCCTGGCATGACTTACCCCTTTAATTCATTTAAATTAATTCAATACCACCAGTTAAAGATATACTCTAGGACGCTTATTTACCAACTGTCCCCACTACACCACAGAGACCCAAGAAATTATAAACCGCAGAATTTAATCTTGTAATAAAAGAAATACTCACCAATCAATCACTTACCTGCTTCCTGGTGATGTCACACTTGGATTACTTTTTACCTTTCTCCTCTGCTGTTGAATTGGTCGGGCCTCGTTCGCTGCCGCCGGTTTTAACTGCCGCCGGTTGCGCCTCTGCTCTCTCCCAGGTCCAAGCTCTCTGGTCGGGCCTCGTTCGCTGCCGCCGGTTTTAACTGCCGCCGGTCAAGCCTCTGCTCTCTCCCAGGTCCAAGCTCTCTGGTCGGCCCTCGTTCGCTGCCACCGGTTTAAACTACCGCCGGTTGCGCCTCTGCTCTCTCCCAGGTCCAAGCTCTCTGGTCGGGCCTCGTTCGCTGCCGTCGCTTTTAACTGCCGCCGGTTGCTCCTCTGCTCTCTCCCAGGTCCAAGCTCTCTGGTCGGGCCTCATTCGCTGCCGCCGCTTTTAACTGCCGCCGGTCACGCCTCTGCTCTCTCCCAGGTCCAAGCTCTCTGGTCGGGCCTCGTTTGCTGCCGCCGCTTTTAACTACCGCCGGTCGCTCCTCTGCTCTCTCCCAGGTCCAAGCTCTCTGGTCGGGCCTCGTTCGCTGCTGCCGCTTTTAACTGCCGCTGGTCGTGCCTCTGCTCTCTCCCAGGTCCAAGCTCTCTGGTCGGGCATCGTTCGCTGCCGCCGCTTTTAACTGCCGCCGGTCGCGCCTCTGCTCTCTCCCAGGTCCAAGCTCTCTGGTCGGGCCTCGTTCGCTGAGGGACCAAAGTAGGGAGGGAGTGGGTTGGGAGGATGGGATGGGAGGGAGAAAGAGAGGTAGGGAGGGAGGGAGGAAGGGAGGAAAGGAAAGAGTGGAGGGAGGAAGGGAGGGAGGAAGAGTGGAAGGGTGGTAGGGAGGGAAGAAAAGAGGGAGGGAGGGAGGGAGAGAGGGGGAGGAAGGGAGGAAGCAGGGTGGGTGGAGGAAGGGAGGGAGGGCAGAAGGGAGGGAGAAAAGGTGGGAGGAAGAAATGGAGGGAGGAACAAAGGGAGGACCGGAGAAAAGGAGGGAGGGAGGGAGGAAGAGAGGGAGGGAGGGAGGGAGAGAGGAATTGGAGGAAGAGAGGAAGAGATGGAGGTAGGGAGCAAGGCAGGGAGGAAGCGAAGGAGGGAGGGAGAGAGTGAGGAGAGGGATGAAGAGACGGAGAGAGGAAGGGCGGGAGGGGAAGAATGAAGAGATGGAGGGAGGAATGGAGGAAGGGAGCAGAGGAGGGAGGAGAGAGAGGATGGGAGGGAGGAAGAGAGGGAGTGAGGGAGGTAGGAAGGGTGGCAGGGAAAGCAGGAGGGAATGAAGACAGGAAGAGAGGGTGGGGAGGGAGGGAGGGATGTAGGGAGGAAAATAGTGAGGGGAGGGAGCAATGGAGGGAGGAAGAGAGGGAGGGAGGGAAGAAAAGAGGGAGGGAGGGAGGACAGGGAGGTTGGGAGGGAGGCAGGGAGGGAAGGGATGGAGGAAGGGACTGACTGAGGGGAGGGGTGGGATGGAGGGAGAAATGGATGGGAGGGAAACAGGGGGGAAGAAAGTGTGGGAAGGTGGAAGGGATAGAGGGAGGGTGGGAGGAAGGGAGGAAGAGAGGGATGGAGGAAGAAATGGAGGGTGGGAGAGAGGAAGGGAAGAAGGGGGGGAGTGAGTAAGGGAGGACGGAAGAGAGGGAGGGAGGCAGGGAGGAAGCGAAGGAGGGAGGGAGAGAGTGAGGGGAGGGATGAAGAG
Organism: Somniosus microcephalus; assembly: GCF_052327205.1. Lineage (NCBI taxonomy): Eukaryota > Metazoa > Chordata > Chondrichthyes > Squaliformes > Somniosidae > Somniosus > Somniosus microcephalus. The sequence continues at coordinate 88,930,646 of NC_140999.1, read as the reverse complement.
ACAGAGAGAGGAAGGGAGGGAGGGGAAGAATGAAGAGATGGAGGGAGGAATGGAGGAAAGGAGCAGAGGAGGGAGGGTAGGGAGGATGGGAGGGAGGAAGAGAAGGAGGGAGGGAGGTAGGAAGGGTGGGAGGGAGAGCAGGAGGGGATGAAGAGAGGAAGAGAGGGTGGGGAGGGAGGGAGGCAGGGAGGGGAGGGAGGAAGGGAGGGAGGGAGGAAGGGAGGAAATGAGGAAAGGAGGAAGAAATGGAGGGAGGGAGGGAGGAAGGATGGAAGGGAGGTGTAGTGTATGAATCTTTAAGAGAGAACTACTTTTACAGCTCCTGTATACTGTAGTACCGGCAGTGACCACACCTGTATATAAGCCTTGAGCATGCCTCTGTACTGTCAGTCTTTGGACTACCCTCCTCCAGTAAACACCGTTGATTGTTAAGTTACAGCCTCCGTGTAGTTATTGGAAAACATCATACTTTAAGAATCACGGATTCAACAGTGGCACCGAGATCGATTCAAATCTACCTGCAACTCTGCATTTCCCTTCAAGGATTCGCTCCGGGAGGGCGGTGGACGAATGTCGAGGCCAGAAGCACGGGCGTCGACCACGAGCAACCACCCAGCCATCCGGTAGAGAGTGAACATCGCAGTGGAGGCTGTTGAGAGCCGGGCTTGGTTCCCCAGCCACGACGATCCAGCAACAGACTGGCAACAGGTACAGCGCATAGCCTTCCCGGAGAGCGGCGGCTGGAGCCGACCGACGGCAGAGAAAAAGCCGAGCAGCGTCGACGGGGTAAGAGAGAGGGTGAAGTGCACAGGGCACAGCCGGGGGTTGAAAACCGAGCGGCGTCGAGGAAAAACAAAACAGAGAGAGAGAGGGTAAAGCAGCAGCCGGGTTCAGGACCGAGTGGCGGCAACGGGAAAGGCACACAGGAGAACGCGCAGAGCACAGCCAGGGCTCAAGGACTGAACAGCGTCCGCGGGGAGAAGAAGGGAGAGCGCAGGAGATGCCATTGAGCAGCGGAGAAGAAGGGAGAGCGCGGGAGATGCCATTTTTAGAAGCCGCAGTGGAGAAGAAGGGTGAGCGCGGGAAGAAAGGAAAGCGCGGGAGATGCCATTTTGTGCCAGCGGAGGAGAAGGGAGAGCACGGGATACGCTATGTTAGACAGTTAAATCACACCCAGGGATGCCGAAGAGTGGCAGTATCACTGCGTTTGACAATGAAGTCAAAGATTGGGCGACATATGTGGAACGCATTGAGGTGTACTGCAGGGCGAATGAAGTGCCAGATGCTAGGAAAGCACTGGTTTTGTTAAATTCCATGGGTGCAAAAACTTATGGCTCACTGCGAAACCTAATAACCCCAGAGAAGCCCATGGATAAGAATTTCGAAAGCATAGTAGAAATCCTACAGGACCACTTAAACCCCACACCGCTGCTGATAGCAGAAAGATTTTAATTCCACAAAAGGAACCAGCATAAAAACGAAAGTAATGCTGAGTACTTAACGGAACTGCGCAAGCTATCGAAACACTGCCAGTTTGGAGTGGGACTAGCAGATACGTTAAGGGACAAGTTTGTGTGTGGGCTTCAAAGTGAAGGAACCCAGAAACGGCTTCTATCAGAAAAGGATTTTACGCTGGACAAGGCTTTCAGCATGGCAGTATCACATGAAGCAGCTGCACGGGGCGCTGCAGAGATACAACGGAGACCGCAAGAATATGGCACCAATGAAATGTCATATGGAGCAGGGAAGTGTTATCGCTGCGGCAGAACAACACACGACCAGAAGGATTGTTGGTTCAAGGACCAAGTGTGCAGACAGTGTGGAAAAGCAGGATACATAGCAAGAGTCTGCAGGTCAGGGAAGAAAACCAACAGCAAGAAATCTCCACAGGAGAAGTAAAAAAAGGTACATATGGTGATGGACAGTAGTTCAGATGAACAGAAAAGTGATACAGACTCCGGAAGCAAGGAGCTGGGTTGTCTGAAACTACATAAGGTAACCAAAATGGAGGATCCCCAGACTATCTGGGTCACACTCAAGATAGACGGAGTCCAAGTGAAAATGGAATTGGACACAGGATCAGCCCTAACAGTCATAAACCAAAGGGACTACAAGCAGCTATTTTCACATTTACCCTTGAAAGCTACAGAGATTGTCTTGAAGACGTACACGGGGCAAAAAGTCTACCCCAAAGGAAAAATAAGGGTGAAAGTGACATACAAAGGCCAGGAAATGCATAAAATGGACCTATATGTATTGCCAGATGGAGGACCACCACTACTAGGACGTGAATAGATACGGAAGATACAATTAGATTGGCATTCCATACAGGCACTGAAGGTTGAGGCCAAAAAGGATGACGACGTCACACCTGGACGACTGTCAAAAATGCTAACTGACGCACAAGAAGTGTTCCAGGAGGGGCTCGGAACACGAAAAGGCATAACAGCAATGATTAAAATAGAGGAAAATGCAAGCCCAAAGTTTTTTAAGGCCAGACCGGTGCCTTATGCGATCCGACCAGCCGTCGAAGCAGAGCTGGAAGGGTTGGAACATTCAGGAGTACTGTCCAAAGTAGACTGGAGCGAGTGGGCTACACCCAACGTTCCTGTAATGAAGAGGTCATTGAGTAATACGCCTGGGGAACCAAAGAAGGTCCGCATTTGTGGGGATTTTAAGGTGACAGTGAACCCAGGCCTTCACGCGGTACAATATCTGCTTCCACGGATTGAGGGTATTTTCGCCTCGCTATCTGGAGGGAAACACTTCACTAAGATTGATCTGGCCCAGGCATACCTGCAAATGGAGGTAGAAGAAGCCTCGAAACAATACCTCACAATCAACACTCATAGAGGTCTCTACCAATACAACCGGCTGGTGTTCGGGGTAGCATCGGCTCCAGCTATTTGGCAAAGGGCAATGGATCAAGTCCTGCAAGGGATTCCAGGGACACAGTGTTATTTGGACGACATCCTGGTCACGGGCGAAAATGACTGTGATCACCTCGCCAACCTGGAGAAGGTGCTCACTAGATTAAAAGAATATGGGCTACGAGCTAATCGCCACAAGTGCGAGTTTTTCCAGAAGCAGATCTCGTATTCTGGCCACGTTATTGATGAAGAGGGGTTACATAAGTCCCCTGAAAAGATTGAGGCAGTAGTCAAGGCTCCAGCACCGGAAAATGTGTCACAACTGAGGTCGTTCCTCGGGCTGGTAAACTACTACCATAAGTCCTTACCAAATTTGTCTACAGTATTAAACCCACTGAACACCCTACTGCAAATGGGGGTACCATGGAAGTGGAATGACGAATGTAAACGAGCTTTCCAGAAGTGCAAAGAATTGATCACATCAAAAGAGGTGTTGGCCCATTTCAACCCAGCACTACCAATTCGGGTGGCATGTGATGCATCACCCTATGGTATTGGAGCGGTGCTGTCGCACAAATTCCCAGACGGGTTGGAGAGACCAGTAGCCTTTGCGTCTCGGTCACTAACCTCAGCCGAGTGCAACTACGCCCAGATTGACAGGGAGGCCCTCAGCCTAGTATGGGGAGTAAAAAAATTCAACCACTATCTGCATGGGCAGAAGTTCACCTTGCTGACTGACCACCAACCACTTGTCTCCATCTTCAATCCAAAGAAGGGCATTCCGGTGATGACTGCACAACGGTTACAAAGATGGTCCCTTTTTCTAGGGGCGAACCAATATGAAATAGAATATAAAGGCAGGAAACAGCTTGGAAACGCTGATGGGCTATCACGCCTGCCACTGCCTACTGTGGAGGAAGCACCAGCAGTGGACCCTATCGAGATATTTTATTCGTCAATAATTGAACGATTGCCAGTAACTAACGCGGATATAGAGAAGGAGACCCGCAATGATCCGACACTGTCTCGGGTATATGATGTGACGGTGAGGGGATGGCCAACACATGGCGACTCACTGTTGCCAGCATTCTCATCCAGAAGAGAACAGCTGTCAATATGCCAGGGGACAGTGATGTATGGATCCCGAGTGGTAATTCCACCCAAGTTAAGGGAGAGAGTGCTCAATGAGCTTCACGAAGGTCATCTGGGAGGGGTGAAAATGAAAAGCCTTGCTAGGGCTTATGTGTGGTGGCCGGGGATCGATCAACAAATCGAGGACCGAACCAAGAGCTGCTCAGGATGCCAGAAGGCACCACCACATGCCCCTCTACACCCATGGGAGTGGCCCTCCTCTCCATGGCAATGGGTGCATATTGATTTTGCTGGTCCATTCATGGACTCAATGTTCTTAATAGCAGTGGATGCTCACTCGAAATGGCCTGAGGTGATAAAAATCTCCTCAACCACTACAGAGAAAACGATTGCAGTCCTACGGACCATATTTGCCAGGAACATCTTGCCAGAGCAGATTTGCTCTGATAATGGACCACAGTTTGTGTCCGAAGAGTTTCGGAAATTTATGAGAAGGAATGGGGTAAGGCATTACACATCCGCCCCATATCATCCAGCCACAAATGGATTGGCTGAGAGGTTCGTACAAACCTTCAAAAAGGCGATAAAGGCCATGTGCGATGATGAAATTCCACTACAGCATAAGGTGGACAATTTCCTGTTAGCCTACAGAAATGCGACACATGCAGTTACCAACGAGAACCCGGCCATGATGTTCTTTAACCGAAGGTTGAGGTCTCGTCCGGATTTGCTCAGACCAAATGTGCGAAGAAATGTTGAGGATAAACAATTCCAACACATCAATGAGAAGCCGACAAGTAGCTTCAATGTAGGACAACCAGTCTTGGCCCGTGACTACCGAACAGAGAAATGGCAACCCGGAATGATATGCACATGGCAGGGGCCATTAATGTACACAGTGGATGTCGGGGAGAACATTGTGAGATGCCACGTCGACCAGATCTTAGCGTCACAGGAACGAGTCAACCCCAAGTCTCGCGTCCCTGGGGATGAACCCAACATACCGGCAGCATCTACCTCAGAAACAGTAGCAGTGGAAACTGATGAAATAGCCAACGAAAAGGGGCCAGAATCGCCTCAGCACCAAGAACAAGAACCTCAGGAAAGGCGCTATCCAGAAAGGGTCAGGAAGCCGCCCCGAAAACTGAATCTATAAATGGACTATTTCAGTTTAATGTGCATGTTAAAGTGTTAATTATTATTTGAACATTATGGTACGGCTAATCTAAAAGGGGAGGAATTGTAGTGTATGTACCTTTAAGAGAGAACTACTTTTACAGCTCCTGTATACTGTAGTACCGGCAGTGACCACACCTGTATATAAGCCTTGAGCATGCCTCTGTACTGTCAGTCTTTGGACTACCCTCCTCCAGTAAGCACCTGTTGATTGTTAAGTTACAGCCTCCGTGTAGTTATTGGAAAACATCATACTTTAAGAATCACGGAATCAACAGGAGGGAAGAAGGGAGGGAGGGAGGAAGGGAGGGAGAGAGGGCGAGATGAAGGGAAGGAGAGAGGAAGAGAGGGAGGGAGGGGAAGAATGAAGAGAGAGAGGGAGGAATGGAGGGAGAGAGGGGAGGGTGGTAGGGATGAAGGCAGGGAGGGAGATGAAGGACAAAAGGAGGGTGGGAGGAAGGGATGGGAAGGAGGAAAAGAAGGAGGGAGAGAGGGATGTAGGGAGGAATGTAGTGAGGGGAGGGAGCAACGGAGGGAGGAAGAGAGGGAGGGAGGGAAGAAGAGAGGGAGGGAGGGAGGACAGGAGAAGGGAGGGAGGGAGGGAGGAAGAAATGGAGGGAGGCAGGGAGGGAGGCGATGCAGGAAGGGACTAAGTGAGGGGAGGGGTGGGATGGAGGGAGAAATGGATGGGAGGGAAACAGGGGGGAAGAAAGTGTGGGAAGGTGGAAGGGATAGAGGCAGGGTGGGAGGAAGGGAGGACGAGAGGGACGGAGGAAGAAATGGAGGGTGGGAGAGAGGAAGGGAGGAAGGGAGGGAGGGAGGATGGAAGAGAGGGAGGGAGGCAGGGAGGAAGCCAAGGAGGGAGGGAGAGAGTGAGGGGAGGGATGAAGAGATGGAGAGAGGAAGGGAGGGAGGGGAAGAATGAAGAGATGGAGGGAGGAATGGAGGAAGGGAGCAGAGGAGGGAGGATAGGGAGGATGGGAGGGAGGAAGAGGGGGAGGGAGGGAGGTAGGAAGGGTGGGAGGGAGAGCAGGAGGGCATGAAGAGAGGGAGGGAGGGATGCAGGGAAGGGAGGGAGGGAGGGAGGAAGGGAGGGAAAGAGGAAGGGAGGAAGAAATGGATGGAGGGAGTGAGGAAGGGAGGGAGAGAGGGCGAGAGGAAGGCAGGGAGGGAGGAAGAGAGGGAGGGAGGGGAAGAATGAAGAGAGAGAGGGAGGAATGGAGGGAGAGAGGGGAGGGTGGTAGGGATGAAGGGAGGCGGGGATGAAGGACAAAAGAAGTGTGGGAGGAAGGGGTTGGGAGGGAGGAAAAGAAGGAGGGAGGGATGTCGGGAGGAAAGTTGTGAGGGGAGTGAGCAAGGAGGGAGGAAGAGATGGAGGGAGGGAAGAAGAGAGGGAGGGAAGGAGGAGAGGAGAGGGGAGGGAGGGAGGGAGGAAGAGAGGGATGGAGGAAGAAATGGAGTGTGGGAGAGAGGAATGGAGGAAGGGGGATGGAGGAAGGGAGGGAAAGAGGGAGTGGAGTGAAGAAGAGATGGAGTGAGGAACAGAGGGAGGGAAGAAGAGAGTGTGGGATGGAGGGAGGGAGAGAGGGAGGGGAGGAGGAGATAAAAAGTGGGAGGGGAAGGAACAAGGCAGGGAGGGAGGGAAGAAAAGAGTGAGGGAGGGAGAGGGGGGGAGGAAGATATGAAGAGTGGGAGGGGAGGGAGGGAGGCAGGGAAGTAGTGAACAAGGGAGGGAGAGAGGGAGGGGAGGGATGAGGAGACGGAGAGAGGAAGGGAAGGAGAGAGGGAGGGTGGAAGAGAGGGAGGGAATGAGGGGAAGAATGAAGAGAGGGAGAGAGGAATGGAGGGAGGGAGGAAGGGAGGGAGGGAGATGAGGGGCAAAAGGGGGGAGGGTGGGTGGGAGGAGGGGGTGGGAGGGAGGAAGAGTGGGAGGGAGGGAGGGAGGAAGGGAGGAAAGGAGGGAGGTGAGGGAGGGTGGGCAGGAGGAAGAGAGGGAGGGAAGGAAGAAGAGAGGGAGAGCGGGAGGGGAGGAAGAGATGAAGAGAGAGGGGATGGTGGGAGGCAGGGAGGGGAGGGGTGAAGGGGAAGAATGAAGAGAGGAAGGGAGGACTGGAGGGAGAGAGGGGAGGGTGGGAGGGAGGAAGGGAGGTTGGTTGATGAGGGACAAAAGAAGTGTGGGAGGAAGGGATGGGAAGGAGGAAGAGAGGGAGGGAGGGAGGGAGGGAGGAAGGAAAGGAGGGAGGGGAGGGAGGGAGGAAGAGAGGAGGGATGGAGGGAAGATGAGAGTGAGGGAGGGAGGAAAGGAGAGAGGGAGGGGAGGAAGAGAGGGAGGGGAGGGAGTGAGGCAGGAAGGGGATGGAGGGAGGGATGAAGATATGGAGGGAGGGAGGGAGGGAGGAAGAAATGGAGGGAGGCAGGGAGGGAGGGGAGGGAGGAAGGGAGGAAGAGAGGGAGGGAGGAAGACATAGAGAGAGGGAGGGAGGAAGGGAGGAATGGAGGGAGAGATGGAATGGGGGGATGAAGAGATGGAGTGAGGAATGGAGGGAGAGAGGGGGGGAGGAAGAGATAAAGAGAGGGAGGGGAGGGAGGGAAGAAGAGAGGGAGGGAGGAGGGGAGAGAGGGAGGGGAGGAACAGAAGAGGAGAGGTAGGGGAGGGAGGGATGCAGGGAGGTAACGAGCGAGGGAAGGGAGAGAGAGGGGATGGATTAGGAGACGGAGAGTGGAAGGGAGGGAGAGAGGGAGGGAAGAAGAGAGGGAGGGCGTGAGGGGAAGAATGAAGAGAGGGAGAGAGGAGTGGAGGGATGGAGGGAGGGAGGGTGGGTGAGAGGGAGGGAGGAAAGGTGGGAGGTGAGGGAGGATGGGCGAGAGGAAGATAGGGAGGGAAGAAGAGAGGGAGGGAGGGAGGGAGAGAGGGAGGGGAGGAAGAGATGAAGAGAGAGAAGGGAGGGTGGGAGGCAGGGAAGGAGGGAGGGAGGGAGGAAGGGAGGAAGAGAGTGAGGGGAGTGATGAAGCAATGGAGGGAGGAAGGGAGGGAGAGAGAGATGAAGGGAGGGAGGGAGGAAGAGAGGGATGGAAGTAGGGAGGGAGGGAGGGAGAGATGAAGTGAGGAATAGAGGGGAGAGTGGAGGCAGGGAGGCAGGGATGGAGAGAGGGAGTGAGGGAGGCAGGGAGAAATGGAGGGAGGGATGGAGGAAGGAAGGAAGTGAGGGAGAGAGGAAGGGAGTGAGGGAGGAAGAGAGGGAGGAAGGGAGGGGAAGAATGAAGAGAGGGAGGGAGGAATGGATGGGGAGGGAGGGAGAGAGGGAGGGTAGGAATAGAGGGATGGGAGGGCGGCAGGGAGGCAGGGAGGAAGGGAGGGAGTGAGGGAGGGGAGGGATGAAGAGACAGAGGTAGGAAGGGAGGGAGAGAGGGAGAGAGGAAGGGCAGGATGGAGGAAGAGAGGGAGGGAGGGAGGGTGGGAGGAAGAGAGGGAGGGAGGGAGGGTGGGAGGGAGAGATGGAGGGAGGAATGGAGGGGGAGATGTGAGGGAGGGAGGCAGGGAGGGAGAGAGGGAGTGAGGAAAAATGGAGCGTGGGAGCAGGGAGAGAAGCGAGGGAGCGAGAAAGGGGAAGGATGAAGAGATTGAGGGAGTAAGGGAGGAAGAGAGGGAGAGTGGAATGGAGGGAGGGAGGGAGAGAGGGCTGGAGGGAGGGAGGGAGAGATGAAGGGAGGAATGGAGGGGAAGAGTGGAGGCAGGGAGGCAGGGAGGAAGAGAGGGGGGAGGGAGGGAAAAATGGAGGGAGTGAGGGAGGAAGTGAGGGAGAGAGGAAGGGAGGGAGTGAGGAAGAGAGGGGGAAGGGAGGGGAAGGATGAAGAGAGGGAGGGAGGAATGGAGAGGGTGAGCAGAGGGAGGGAGAGAGGAAGGGAGGAAGAAAGGGAGGGGAGGGAGGGAGGCAGGCAGGGGAGGGAGGGAGGGAAGAAGAGAGGGGGAGGGAATTGAGCGAGTGAGGGGAGGAGTAGAGGAAGAGAGGAATGGGATGGAGGCAGGGAGGAAGGGAGTGAGAAAGTGAGGGGAGGGATGAAGAGACAGAGTGAGGACGGGAGGGAGAGAGGGAGAGAGGAAGGGAGGGAGGTAGGAAGAGAGGGAGGGAGGGAGGGTGGGAGGAAGAGGTGGAGGGAGGAATGGAGGGGAGAGGGGAGGGAGGGAAGCAGGGAGGGTGAGAGGGAGCGAGGAAGATATGGAGGGAGGGAGGAAGGGGGAAGGGAGGGAGATAGGAAGGAAGGGAGGGAGGAAGAGAGGGAGGATGCGAGGGGAAGGATGAACAGAGGGAGGGAGGAATAGAGGGGGAGTGGAGAGGGATGGAGGGAGGAAGGGATGGAGGCAGCTGAGGGACAAAAGGAGGGAGGGAGGGGGTTGGGAGGAAGGGATGGGAGGGAGGAAGAGAGGCAGGGAGGGAGGGAGGAAGGGAGGATAGGAGAGAGGGGAGGGAGGGAGGAAGGGAGGGAGGAAGAGAGGAATGGTTGGAGGGAGTGAAGAAAAGAGGGAGGGTGGGAGGGAGGGAGAGAGTGGGAGGAAGGGAGGGAGGGAGGGAGGATGGGAGGAAAGGAGGGAGGGAGGAAGGGAGTGAGTGAGGAAGAGAGGGAGGGAGGGAGGGAGAAAGGTAGGGAGGTAGATGAGAGACAAAAGGATGGAGGGAGGGAGGGGTGTGGGATGAAGGGATGTGACGCAAATCAATATCTCTAAGGATATGGTGTTAAGGAAGCTAAAGGGATTGAAGGTGGACAAATCCCCAGGGCCTGATAACATGCATCCTAGGGTACTGAAGGAGGTGGCCCTAGAGATAGCGGATGCACTAAGGATGATTTTTCAGAATTCATTAGACTCGGGAACAGTGCCGATGGATTGGAGGGTAGCTAACGTTACCCCACTATTCAAAAAGGGGGGTAGGGAAAAAGCAGGTAATTACAGACCTGTAAGCCTTACATCAGTTGTGGGCAAAATGCTGGAGTCCATCATTAAGGATGAAATAGCGGAGCACTTAGCAAATGGGGACAGGATAGGACAGAGTCAACATGGATTTACAAAGGGTAAATCGTGCTTGACTAATCTATTGGAATTTTTTGAGGGAGTAACTGGTAGAATAGATGGGGGAGAGCCAGTAGATGTGGTGTACCTGGACTTCCAAAAGGCCTTCGATAAGGTCCCACATAAAAGATTAGCATGGAAAATTGAGGCTCATGGGATAAAGGGGAAAGTTTTGGCGTGGATAGGGAACTGGCTGTCAGATAGAAAACAGAGAGTTGGAATAAACGGCTCATTTTCTGAATGGCAGGCAGTAACAAGTGGGGTACCACAGGGATCTGTCCTGGGCCCCCAGCTGTTCACAATTTACATTAATGACCTGGATCAGGGAGTCGGATGCAGCATTTCCAAATTTGCAGACGACACTAAACTAGGAGGGGGGGTGGGCTCAGAGGAAGAGACCAGGAAGCTCCAGAGCGATTTGGACAGACTGGGCGATTGGGCGGATAAATGGCAGATGCACTATAATGTGGACAAGTGCGAAGTTATCCACCTTGGGTGCAGGAACGGGAGGGCAAATTATTATTTAAATGGCAATAGATTGGGAGAGGGGGAAGTACAGAGAGACCTGGGTGTTCTTGTACACCAGTCACTGAAGGCGAGCATGCAGGTGCAACAGGCGGTCAAGAAGGCAAACGGTATGCTGGCCTTCATAGCAAAAGGGTTAGAATACAGGAACAGGGATACCTTGCTGCAGCTGTACAGGGCACTGGTGAGACCACACCTCGAGTACTGTGTACAGTTTTGGTCGCCTCATCTGAGGAAGGATGTTCTTGCCATGGAGGGGGTGCAGCGGCGATTCACCAGGCTGATACCAGGAATGGCGGGAATGACCTATGAGGAGAGACTATGTAGTTTAGGGATGTACACACTGGAGTTTAGAAGATTGAGAGGGGACCTCATAGAAGTGTATAAAATTCTGACAGGTCTAGACAGACTGGATGCAGAAGGAATGTTTCCCTTGGCGGGTGAGAACAGAACTAGAGGACATAATTTAAGGATAAGGGCTAAACCATTTAGGACAGAGATGAGGGGGAATTTCTTCACTCAGAGAGTGGTGAACCTGTGGAACTCATTGCCACAGAGGGCAGTGTATGCCAGCTCATTAAATATATTTAAGAGGGAATTAGATATATTTCTACGGGCAAAAGGGGTTAAGGGTTACGGAGAGAAGGCGGGGACGGGATACTGAATTAAAGGATCAGCCATGATCTCATTAAATGGCGGAGCAGGCACGAAGGGCCGAATGGCCTACTCCTGCTCCTATCTTCTATGTATCTATGTATCTATGTGAGGGAGGGAAGTAGAGAGGGTGGGATGGAGTGAGGGCGAGGGGGAGGGGAGGAAGTGTTAAAGAGAGGGAGGTGATGGAGGGAGGCAGTGAGGGAGGGAGGAAGAGAGGGAGGGAGAAAGGGTGAAATGGAGGGAGGGGAGGGTGGAAGGGAGGGAGCAAGAGAGGGAGGGAGGCAGGGAGGGAGGGAGGGAAGAAGAGAGGGAGGGAGGGAGTGAAATAGGGAGGGGAGGAAGAGAGGAAGAGAGGGAGGGGATGGAGGGAGGCGGGGAGGAAGCACAGAAGCGAAGAAGGAAGGGAGAGGGGGAGGGTCTGGATGAAGAGACGGAGTACGGAAGGGACAGAGGGAGGAAGAGGGGGAGGGAGGGGAAGAATGGAGGGAGAGAGCAGAGGGAGGGAGGGGGAAGGGAAGGAGGGAGATGAGGGACAAAAGGAGGGAAGGAGTGAGTGGGGGTGGGAGGAAGAGAAGGGAGGGAGAAGAGAGGGAGGGAGGGAGGCAGGGAGGGAGAGAGGGAGGGGAGGAAGTGAGGAAGAGGGGGAGGGAGGGAGGGAGGCAGGGAAGGAGGGATGGAGACAGGGATGGAGTGTGGGGTGGGATGGAGGGAGGAAGGGATGGGAGGAAGGAAGAGAGGGAAGGAGGAAGGAATTGTGGGAGTGTGGATGACATAAATGGAGGGGAGGGAGTGAGGAAGGGAGCGAGGTAGTGGAGTAGAGGGAGGGAGGGAGGAAGGGATGGGAAGGAAAAGAGGGAGGGGGATAGAGGGAGGAAGGGAGGAAGTTTTGGAGGGAGGAAGGGGAAGAGGGAGGGAGGGCTGGGGTTGGTGCAAGGGAAGGAGGGAGTCGAGGGGAGGGAGGAAGCGAGGGAGGGTGGAAAGGAGGAAGGGGCGCGAGGAAGGGAGGGGTGGAGGAAGAATGGGAGTGAGAATGGAAGACAGGGAGGGGGGAGGGATGCAGGAAGAGAGGGTGGAAGGGAGGGTGGAAGGGAAGGAAAGCAGGAGGAGGAGAGGGAAGGAGGAAGGGAGGGAGAGAGCAAGGAAAGGAGGGAGGGAGGAAATGAGTGAGGGAGGGGGAGGGAGGAAGAGAGGGAAGGAAGGGAGGAAGAGAGTGAGGGAGGGAGAAGGTAGAGAGGGAGGGACGAATGTTGGGAGGAAGAGAGGGAGGGAGCGAGGAACGGAGGGGGGAAGGAGGAAGTGATGGAGGAAGAGAGGGAGGAAGAGAAGGAGGGAGGGAAGAAGAGAGGGAGGGAGCTAAGGATAGAGGGAGGGGAGGAAGAGAGGAAGGCTGGGAGGCAGGGAGGGGTGGGAGGAAGGAGGGAGTGAGGGTGGAAGGGAGGAAGAGAGGGAGGGAGGAAGACATGGAGGGAGGAAGGGGGGGAGGACGGGAGGGAGAGAGGAGGGGAGGTATGAAGAGACAGAGGAAGGGAGGAGAGTGGAAATGAGGGAGGGGAAGGATGAAGAGACGGAGGGAGGAATGGAGGAGTGAGGGGAGGGAGGGAGGGAGGGAGAGAGGGAGGGGGAAGAGAGGAATAGAGGGAGGGGAGGGAGGGTGGCAGGAAGGAAGCAAAGGAAGGAGGGAGAGAGGGAGGGAGGGAGGGAGGGGAGGAAGAGTGCAAGAGAGGGAGGGGAGGGAGGGAGGCAAGGAGGGGAGGGAGGGATGGAGTGAGAGAGGGGAGGAAGCGTGGAAGAGAGGGAGTGAGGGAGGGGAAGGATGTAGAGAGGAAGGGAGGTAGGGGGAGGGAGGGGTGTGGTTGGTGGAAAGGATGGAGGGAGGACATGGAGGGAGTGAGGGAGGAAGAGAGGGAGGGAGGGAGGGAAAAAGAGATGGAGGGAGGGAGGGAAGGAGTGAGGGAGAGGAGGAAGAGAGGGAGGGGAGGGAGGGAGGCAGGAAGGGGATGGAGGGAGGGATGAAGATATGGAGGGAGGGAGGGAGGGAGGAAGAAATGGAGGGAGGCAGGGAGGGAGGGGAGGGAGGAAGGGAGGAAGAGAGGGAGGGAGGAAGACATAGAGAGAGGGAGGGAGGAAGGGAGGAATGGAGGGAGAGATGGAATGGGGGGATGAAGAGATGGAGTGAGGAATGGAGGGAGAGAGGGGGGGAGGAAGAGATAAAGAGAGGGAGGGGAGGGAGGGAAGAAGAGAGGGAGGGAGGAGGGGAGAGAGGGAGGGGAGGAACAGAAGAGGAGAGGTAGGGGAGGGAGGGATGCAGGGAGGTAACGAGCGAGGGAAGGGAGAGAGAGGGGATGGATTAGGAGACGGAGAGTGGAAGGGAGGGAGAGAGGGAGGGAAGAAGAGAGGGAGGGCGTGAGGGGAAGAATGAAGAGAGGGAGAGAGGAGTGGAGGGATGGAGGGAGGGAGGGTGGGTGAGAGGGAGGGAGGAAAGGTGGGAGGTGAGGGAGGATGGGCGAGAGGAAGATAGGGAGGGAAGAAGAGAGGGAGGGAGGGAGGGAGAGAGGGAGGGGAGGAAGAGATGAAGAGAGAGAAGGGAGGGTGGGAGGCAGGGAAGGAGGGAGGGAGGGAGGAAGGGAGGAAGAGAGTGAGGGGAGTGATGAAGCAATGGAGGGAGGAAGGGAGGGAGAGAGAGATGAAGGGAGGGAGGGAGGAAGAGAGGGATGGAAGTAGGGAGGGAGGGAGGGAGAGATGAAGTGAGGAATAGAGGGGAGAGTGGAGGCAGGGAGGCAGGGATGGAGAGAGGGAGTGAGGGAGGCAGGGAGAAATGGAGGGAGGGATGGAGGAAGGAAGGAAGTGAGGGAGAGAGGAAGGGAGTGAGGGAGGAAGAGAGGGAGGAAGGGAGGGGAAGAATGAAGAGAGGGAGGGAGGAATGGATGGGGAGGGAGGGAGAGAGGGAGGGTAGGAATAGAGGGATGGGAGGGCGGCAGGGAGGCAGGGAGGAAGGGAGGGAGTGAGGGAGGGGAGGGATGAAGAGACAGAGGTAGGAAGGGAGGGAGAGAGGGAGAGAGGAAGGGCAGGATGGAGGAAGAGAGGGAGGGAGGGAGGGTGGGAGGAAGAGAGGGAGGGAGGGAGGGTGGGAGGGAGAGATGGAGGGAGGAATGGAGGGGGAGATGTGAGGGAGGGAGGCAGGGAGGGAGAGAGGGAGTGAGGAAAAATGGAGCGTGGGAGCAGGGAGAGAAGCGAGGGAGCGAGAAAGGGGAAGGATGAAGAGATTGAGGGAGTAAGGGAGGAAGAGAGGGAGAGTGGAATGGAGGGAGGGAGGGAGAGAGGGCTGGAGGGAGGGAGGGAGAGATGAAGGGAGGAATGGAGGGGAAGAGTGGAGGCAGGGAGGCAGGGAGGAAGAGAGGGGGGAGGGAGGGAAAATGGAGGGAGTGAGGGAGGAAGTGAGGGAGAGAGGAAGGGAGGGAGTGAGGAAGAGAGGGGGAAGGGAGGAGGGAAGGATGAAGAGAGGGAGGGAGGAATGGAGAGGGTGAGACAGAGGGAGGGAGAGAGGAAGGGAGGAAGAAAGGGAGGGGAGGGAGGGAGCAGGCAGGGGAGGGAGGGAGGGAAGAAGAGAGGGGGAGGGAATTGAGCGAGTGAGGGGAGGAGTAGAGGAAGAGAGGAATGGGATGGAGGCAGGGAGGAGGGAGTGAGAAAGTGAGGGGAGGGATGAAGAGACAGAGTGAGGACGGGAGGGAGAGAGGGAGAGAGGAAGGGAGGGAGGTAGGAAGAGAGGGAGGGAGGGAGGGTGGGAGGAAGAGGTGGAGGGAGGAATGGAGGGGAGAGGGGAGGGAGGGAAGCAGGGAGGGTGAGAGGGAGCGAGGAAGATATGGAGGGAGGGAGGAAGGGGGAAGGGAGGGAGATAGGAAGGAAGGGAGGGAGGAAGAGAGGGAGGATGCGAGGGGAAGGATGAACAGAGGGAGGGAGGAATAGAGGGGGAGTGGAGAGGGATGGAGGGAGGAAGGGATGGAGGCAGCTGAGGGACAAAAGGAGGGAGGGAGGGGGGTTGGGAGGAAGGGATGGGAGGGAGGAAGAGAGGCAGGGAGGGAGGGAGGAAGGGAGGATAGGAGAGAGGGGAGGGAGGGAGGAAGGGAGGGAGGAAGAGAGGAATGGTTGGAGGGAGTGAAGAAAAGAGGGAGGGTGGGAGGGAGGGAGAGAGTGGGAGGAAGGGAGGGAGGAGGGAGGATGGGAGGAAAGGAGGGAGGGAGGAAGGGAGTGAGTGAGGAAGAGAGGGAGGGAGGGAGGGAGAAAGGTAGGGAGGTAGATGAGAGACAAAAGGATGGAGGGAGGGAGGGGTGTGGGATGAAGGGATGTGACGCAAATCAATATCTCTAAGGATATGGTGTTAAGGAAGCTAAAGGGATTGAAGGTGGACAAATCCCCAGGGCCTGATAACATGCATCCTAGGGTACTGAAGGAGGTGGCCCTAGAGATAGCGGATGCACTAAGGATGATTTTTCAGAATTCATTAGACTCGGGAACAGTGCCGATGGATTGGAGGGTAGCTAACGTTACCCCACTATTCAAAAAGGGGGGTAGGGAAAAAGCAGGTAATTACAGACCTGTAAGCCTTACATCAGTTGTGGGCAAAATGCTGGAGTCCATCATTAAGGATGAAATAGCGGTAGCACTTAGCAAATGGGGACAGGATAGGACAGAGTCAACATGGATTTACAAAGGGTAAATCGTGCTTGACTAATCTATTGGAATTTTTTGAGGGAGTAACTGGTAGAATAGATGGGGGAGAGCCAGTAGATGTGGTGTACCTGGACTTCCAAAAGGCCTTCGATAAGGTCCCACATAAAAGATTAGCATGGAAAATTGAGGCTCATGGGATAAAGGGGAAAGTTTTGGCGTGGATAGGGAACTGGCTGTCAGATAGAAAACAGAGAGTTGGAATAAACGGCTCATTTTCTGAATGGCAGGCAGTAACAAGTGGGGTACCACAGGGATCTGTCCTGGGCCCCCAGCTGTTCACAATTTACATTAATGACCTGGATCAGGGAGTCGGATGCAGCATTTCCAAATTTGCAGACGACACTAAACTAGGAGGGGGGGTGGGCTCAGAGGAAGAGACCAGGAAGCTCCAGAGCGATTTGGACAGACTGGGCGATTGGGCGGATAAATGGCAGATGCACTATAATGTGGACAAGTGCGAAGTTATCCACCTTGGGTGCAGGAACGGGAGGGCAAATTATTATTTAAATGGCAATAGATTGGGAGAGGGGGAAGTACAGAGAGACCTGGGTGTTCTTGTACACCAGTCACTGAAGGCGAGCATGCAGGTGCAACAGGCGGTCAAGAAGGCAAACGGTATGCTGGCCTTCATAGCAAAAGGGTTAGAATACAGGAACAGGGATACCTTGCTGCAGCTGTACAGGGACTGGTGAGACCACACCTCGAGTACTGTGTACAGTTTTGGTCGCCTCATCTGAGGAAGGATGTTCTTGCCATGGAGGGGGTGCAGCGGCGATTCACCAGGCTGATACCAGGAATGGCGGGAATGACCTATGAGGAGAGACTATGTAGTTTAGGGATGTACACACTGGAGTTTAGAAGATTGAGAGGGGACCTCATAGAAGTGTATAAAATTCTGACAGGTCTAGACAGACTGGATGCAGAAGGAATGTTTCCCTTGGCGGGTGAGAACAGAACTAGAGGACATAATTTAAGGATAAGGGCTAAACCATTTAGGACAGAGATGAGGGGGAATTTCTTCACTCAGAGAGTGGTGAACCTGTGGAACTCATTGCCACAGAGGGCAGTGTATGCCAGCTCATTAAATATATTTAAGAGGGAATTAGATATATTTCTACGGGCAAAAGGGGTTAAGGGTTACGGAGAGAAGGCGGGGACGGGATACTGAATTAAAGGATCAGCCATGATCTCATTAAATGGCGGAGCAGGCACGAAGGGCCGAATGGCCTACTCCTGCTCCTATCTTCTATGTATCTATGTATCTATGTGAGGGAGGGAAGTAGAGAGGGTGGGATGGAGTGAGGGCGAGGGGGAGGGGAGGAAGTGTTAAAGAGAGGGAGGTGATGGAGGGAGGCAGTGAGGGAGGGAGGAAGAGAGGGAGGGAGAAAGGGTGAAATGGAGGGAGGGGAGGGTGGAAGGGAGGGAGCAAGAGAGGGAGGGAGGCAGGGAGGGAGGGAGGGAAGAAGAGAGGGAGGGAGGGAGTGAAATAGGGAGGGGAGGAAGAGAGGAAGAGAGGGAGGGGATGGAGGGAGGCGGGGAGGAAGCACAGAAGCGAAGAAGGAAGGGAGAGGGGGAGGGTCTGGATGAAGAGACGGAGTACGGAAGGGACAGAGGGAGGAAGAGGGGGAGGGAGGGGAAGAATGGAGGGAGAGAGCAGAGGGAGGGAGGGGGAAGGGAAGGAGGGAGATGAGGGACAAAAGGAGGGAAGGAGTGAGTGGGGGTGGGAGGAAGAGAAGGGAGGGAGAAGAGAGGGAGGGAGGGAGGCAGGGAGGGAGAGAGGGAGGGGAGGAAGTGAGGAAGAGGGGGAGGGAGGGAGGGAGGCAGGGAAGGAGGGATGGAGACAGGGATGGAGTGTGGGGTGGGATGGAGGGAGGAAGGGATGGGAGGAAGGAAGAGAGGGAAGGAGGAAGGAATTGTGGGAGTGTGGATGACATAAATGGAGGGGAGGGAGTGAGGAAGGGAGCGAGGTAGTGGAGTAGAGGGAGGGAGGGAGGAAGGGATGGGAAGGAAAAGAGGGAGGGGGATAGAGGGAGGAAGGGAGGAAGTTTTGGAGGGAGGAAGGGGAAGAGGGAGGGAGGGCTGGGGTTGGTGCAAGGGAAGGAGGGAGTCGAGGGGAGGGAGGAAGCGAGGGAGGGTGGAAAGGAGGAAGGGGCGCGAGGAAGGGAGGGGTGGAGGAAGAATGGGAGTGAGAATGGAAGACAGGGAGGGGGGAGGGATGCAGGAAGAGAGGGTGGAAGGGAGGGTGGAAGGGAAGGAAAGCAGGAGGAGGAGAGGGAAGGAGGAAGGGAGGGAGAGAGCAAGGAAAGGAGGGAGGGAGGAAATGAGTGAGGGAGGGGGAGGGAGGAAGAGAGGGAAGGAAGGGAGGAAGAGAGTGAGGGAGGGAGAAGGTAGAGAGGGAGGGACGAATGTTGGGAGGAAGAGAGGGAGGGAGCGAGGAACGGAGGGGGGAAGGAGGAAGTGATGGAGGAAGAGAGGGAGGAAGAGAAGGAGGGAGGGAAGAAGAGAGGGAGGGAGCTAAGGATAGAGGGAGGGGAGGAAGAGAGGAAGGCTGGGAGGCAGGGAGGGGTGGGAGGAAGGAGGGAGTGAGGGTGGAAGGGAGGAAGAGAGGGAGGGAGGAAGACATGGAGGGAGGAAGGGGGGGAGGACGGGAGGGAGAGAGGAGGGGAGGTATGAAGAGACAGAGGAAGGGAGGAGAGTGGAAATGAGGGAGGGGAAGGATGAAGAGACGGAGGGAGGAATGGAGGAGTGAGGGGAGGGAGGGAGGGAGGGAGAGAGGGAGGGGGAAGAGAGGAATAGAGGGAGGGGAGGGAGGGTGGCAGGAAGGAAGCAAAGGAAGGAGGGAGAGAGGGAGGGAGGGAGGGAGGGGAGGAAGAGTGCAAGAGAGGGAGGGGAGGGAGGGAGGCAAGGAGGGGAGGGAGGGATGGAGTGAGAGAGGGGAGGAAGCGTGGAAGAGAGGGAGTGAGGGAGGGGAAGGATGTAGAGAGGAAGGGAGGTAGGGGGAGGGAGGGGTGTGGTTGGTGGAAAGGATGGAGGGAGGACATGGAGGGAGTGAGGGAGGAAGAGAGGGAGGGAGGGAGGGAAAAAGAGATGGAGGGAGGGAGGGAAGGAGTGAGGGAGAGGAGGAAGAGAGGGAGGGGAGGGAGGGAGGCAGGGCGGGAGGGAGGAAGAGAGGGAGGGAGGAAGGAAGTGTGGGAGGGTGGAAGGGAGGGAGGGAGGGAGGGAGTGGAGTAGAGGGAGGGAGGGAGGGAGGAATGGATGGGAGGGAGGAAAAGAGGGAGGGAAGGAGGAAGGGAGGAAGTGAGGGAGGCAGGAAAGGATGGGGGAGGTATGGAGTGGAAGGGAGGGAGGGAGGGGAGGGAGGGAGGAAGAGATGGGAAGGAGGGGAGGGAGGAAGGGAGGGAGAGAGGAGAGTGTTGGAGGGAGGAAGGGAGGGAGGAAGGAAGGGAGGAAGGAAGGGAGAGTAGGGAGGGAGAGAGCAAGGGAGGGAGGGGTGGGAGGAATGGAGGGAGGAAGGGAGGGAGGGTGCGAGGGAGGGAAGAAGAGAGGGAGGGATGGAGGGAGAGAGGGAGGGGGAAGAGTGGGATAGAGGGAGGGGAGGGAGGGAGGCAGGGAGGATGCAAAGGAAGGAGGGAGAGAGGGAGGGGAGGGATGAAGAGGCGGAGAGTGGAAGGGAGGGAGGGAGGAAGAGAGGGAGGGAGGGCAAGGAACAATGAAGAGAGGGAGGGAGGAAAGGAGGGATGGGAGGGAGGAAGAGAGGGAGGGAAGGAGGGAAGAAGAGAGGGAAGGAGGGAGGGAGGGGAGGAAGAGAGGGAGGGGAGGGAGGGAGGCAAGGAGGGGAGGGAGGGATGGAGTGAGGGAGGGGAGGAAGAGTGGAAGAGAGGGAGTGAGGGAGGGGAAGGATGCAGAGAGGGAGGGAGGAAGGGAGGGAGTGAGGGATGCAGGGAGGAAGCAAAGGAAGGAGGGAGAGAGGGGAGGGATGAAGAGGCAGAGAGTGGAAGGGAGGGAGGGAGGAAGAGAGGGAGGGAGGGTGAGGAAGAATGAAGAGAGGGAGGGAGGGGATGGAGGGAGCAAGGGATGGGAGGGAGGGAGGTAGGGAGGGAGGAAGGGAGGAAGTGGGGAGGGAGGAAGAGATGGTGTGAGGAAGGGAGGGAGGGAGGTAGTGGAGGAGGGAGGAAGAGATGGTGGGAGGGAGGAAGGGAGGGAGGAGTGGAGGGAGGGAGGAAGAGAGGGTGGGAGGGAGGAAGAGATTGAGGGAGGGAGGCAGCGGAGGGAAGAAGGAAGGGAGGAATGGAGGGAATGAGGGAGGGAGGTAGAGAGGGAGGGTGGGAGGGAGGAAGTGATGAATGGAGGGAGGAAGAGAGGGAGGGAGGGAGTAAGGGATGGAGGGAATGGAGGATGGGTGGGAGGGATATAGCAAAGGGAGGGAGGAATGGAGGGAATGAGTGAGGGAGGAAGAGAGGTAGGGAGGGAGGGATGAAGGGAGGGAGTAAGGGAGGGAGAGTAGGGAGGGCGAGAGGAAGGGAGGGGAGGGAAGAAGCGAGGGTGGGTGGGGCGGGAGGGAGAAAGGGAGGGAGGGGAATGGTGAGAGGAAGAGAAGGTGGGAGCGTGGAAGAAAGAAAGGGGAGGGAGTGAGGGGGCAGATAGGATGGGAGGGAGGGAGCAAGAGAGGGAGGGATGGTGGAAGGGAAGAACGGAGGGGAGGGAGGGTAGAAGGGAGGGAGGGGAGGGAGGAAGGAATGGAGGGAGGGAGGGAGGGAGGGGAGGGGTGAGAGAATGGGAGAGGGAGGGAGGATTGGATGGTGGGAAGAAGAGAGGGAGGGGGAAGGGACAGAGTGAGGGAGGGAGTGAGGGAGGGCTGGTGGGAGGAAGGGTGGGAGGGAGTGGAGGGGAGGGATGGATGGTGGTAGGGATGGGAGGGAGGAAGAGAGGGTGTGATAAAGGAGTGAGGGGAGGGAGGAAGGGAGGGATAGAGGAAGGAACAGAGGGAGGGAGTGGAGGAAGGGAGGGAGGGGAGGGAGGAAGAGAGTGAAGCAGGGAGGGAGGGGAGGGATGAGGGAGGGAGGGAGGCAGGAAGGGAGTGAGGGAGAAAGGGGATGGAGGGGGAAAGGGAGGGATGGAAGAAGGGATGGGAGGGAGGAAGAGTGGGAGGGAGGGGATGGATGTAATATGGGAGGGAGGGGAGCGGTGGCAGAAGGGAGGGAGTGAGGGAGGAAAGGGTGGTAAGAGGGAGGGAAGAAAAGAGTGAGGAAGGAATGAAGGAATGAAGGGAGGGAGGGAGTGGAGGAAGGAAGGGAGGGGAGGGAGGAAGAGAGGGAAGCAGGGAGGGAGGGGAGTGATGAGAGAGGGAGGAAGGGAGGGGAGGGAGGGAGCAAGCGGAGGGAGGGGGAAATAGAGGAAGGGAGGAATGGATGGGAGGGAGGAAGGGAGGGAGGGAGGGGATGAAGTGGGGAGGAAGGGAGGGAGGGAGGGGTGTGGTGGGAGGAAGGGAGGGATTGTGTGGAGGGCAGGGAGGGAGTGAGGAAGGGAGGGCAGGAGGAAGTGATGGAGGAAGAGAGAGAGGGAGGGGAGTGAAGAAAGAAAGGAGGGGAGGGAGAACATGAGGGAGTGAGGGGTTGGGGATGGGAGGGAGGAAGAGAGGGGGAGGGAGGAAGGGATGAAGTTAGGGAGGAAGAGTGCGGGGAGGGAGTGGAGGAAGGAAGGGAGGGAGGGAGTACGAGAGGGTGGGTGGAAGATAGTTCAGGAGGGGGAAGAGGAGGAGGGAGGGAATGGAGGAAGGGGGGAGGAAGAGAGTGAGGGAGAGAGGAAGGGAGGAAGTGAGGGCGGGAGGAAGTGAGAGTGGAGGGAGGGAGGGAGGGAGGAAAATAGTTTGCGAGGGAGGAAAAGAGTTTGGGAGGGAGGGAGGGAGGGAGGAAGAGAGGATGGGTGGAAGAGAGTTGGGGGGGAGGAAGAAGAGGAGGATTGGAAGGAGGGGAGGAAGGGTGGGAGGAAGGGAGTGAATAAGGGAGGGAGGATGAGAGGGAGGGAGGGAGGGAGGCAGGAGGAGAGGAAGGGAGGAATTGTGGGAGGGAGGAAGGGAGGGGGAAGGAAGAGAGGGAGGGAGGGAGTGGATGGATGAAAGGAGTAAGGAAGGGATGTGAGGGAGGAAGAGAGTTAGGGAGGGTGGAAGAGTGGGAGTGTGGTGGGGAGGGAGGAAGGGATGGTGGAAGCGAGGGGTCGAGGAAGGAAGGAAGAGAGGGAGGGAGGGAGGAAGGGAAGGAGGAAGAGATGGAGGGTGGGAGGGTGTGGAGGGGGGAAGGAAGGAAGGGAGGGAGGAAGAGAGTGGTGAGGTGAAGGAGGAGGAGAGGGAGTGAGGGAGGGTGAGGGGAAGGAGGAAGGGAGGGAGGGAGGAAGGGAGGGAGGGAGGGGAGGGGCAAAGGGAGGGAGGCAGGAAGGGATGGAGGGAGGAAGTGGAGGGAGGGCGTGGAGGGTTGGAGGGAGGAAAGGCAGGAGGAAAGGAGGGAAGGAAGGGAGGGAGTAAGGGAGGGAGTGAGTGAGGAAGAGAGTGAGGGAGGTACTGGAGGTAACAAGGAAGAGAGGGAACAATGGATGGTGGAAGAGAGAGAGGGTGAGTGGAGGGAGGAAGGGATGGAGGAAGGAAGGGAACAAGGGATGGAGGAAGAGATGAAGGGAAGTAGGAAAAGATGGAGGGAGGGAGTGTAGGGAGGAATGGAGGGGAGGGAGGGAAGGGAGGGAGGAAGGGTGGGATTGAGGGAGGGAGGAAGTGACTGGGAAGGAAGAGAGGGAGGGAGGGAGTGGAGGGATGAAGGAAGGGAGGAAGAGAGTTAGGGAGGGAGGAAGTGAGTGAGAGTGGTGGGGAGGGAGGAAGGGATGGAGGAAGGGAGGGAACGAGGAAGGAAGGAAGAGAGTTAGGGAGGAAGGGAAGGAGGAAGAGATGGAGGGTGGGAGTGAGTGGAGGGGGGAAGGAAAGAAGAGAGGGAGGAAGAGCGGGGTGAGGGGAAGGAGGAGGAGAGGGCATGAGGGAGGGTGAGAGGGGAAGGAGGGAGGGAGGGAGGGGAGGGGCAAAGGGAGGGAGGCAGGAAGGGATGGAGGGAGGGAGTGGAGGGAGGGAGTGGAGGGATGGAGGGAGGAAAGTCAGGAGGAAAGGAGGGAAGGAACGGAGGGAGTAAGGGAGGGAGTGAGGGAGGAAGAGAGGGAGGGAGGTACTGGAGGGAATAAGGAAGGGCGGGACAATGGATGGAGGAAGAGAGAGAGGGTGAGTGGAGGGAGGAAGGGATGGAGGAAGGAAGTTAACAAGGGAGTGAGGAAGAGAGGGAGGGATGGAGGTTGGGATGGAGGAAGGGATGAAGGGAAGTAGGAGCAGATGGATGCAGGGAGTTTAGGGAGGAATGGAGGGAAGGAGGGGGGGAGGAAAAGAGTTTGGAAGGGAGGAAGGGAAGTAGGGCTGGAGGGAGCATGAGAGGGTGGGTGGAAGAGAGTTAGGGAGGGAGGAATGGAGGAGGAGGGTGGGAGTGAAGGGAGGAAGGGTGGGAGGAAGGCAGGAAGTGAGGAAGGGAGGAATTGTGGGAGGGAGGAAGGGAGCGGGAAGAAAGAGAGGGAGGGAGGGAGTGGAGGGATGAAGGGAGGGAGGAAGAGAGGGAGAGTGGTGGGGAGGGAGGAAGGGATGGAGGAAGGGAGTGAATGTGGAAGGAAGGAAGGGAGGGAAGGAGGAAGGAAAGGAGGAAGAGATGGATGAAGGGAGGGAAAGAAGGGAGGGAGGAAGAGAGTGTGGAGGTGAGGTAGGAAGAGAGGGAGTGAGGGAGGGTGAGAGGGGAAGGAGGGAGGGAGGAAGGGATGGAGGGAAGTGGGGACTGGTGGGAGGAAAGGAGGGAAGGAAGAGAAGGAGGGAGGGAGGGAGAAAGGCAGGGAGCAAGGGAGAGTGGAAGAGAGGGAGGCAGGTACTGGAGGGAGGAAGGAAGGGAGGGAATGATGGAGGGTGGAAGAGAGAGGGGGTGAGTGGAGGGAGGAAGGAATGGAACGAGGGAGGGAGGAAGAGAGGGAGGGATGGAGGTTGGGATGGAGGAAGGGATGAAGGGAAGGAGGAAAAGATGGAGGGAGGCAGGGAGTGGTGAGAGGAAGGGAGGGAGGGAGTGGAGGGAGGAAGTGAGGGAGATATGGCAGGAGGAAAGCAGGGTAGCAGGGGAGGGGTGGGAGGAAGGGAAGGAGGGAGGGAGGGAGGAAGGGAGGGTGGGAGGAAGAGAGGGAGTGGAGGGAGGGACTGGATGGAGGAACAGATGGAACGAGGGAGGGAGGAAGAGAGGGAGGGATGGAGGGAGGAAATAAAAATGACAACAGAGAAGGTCATAGACTTAGGTAGCAGTGGGGAAATTAAAACCAGAGCATTTCAGGAAGGGGCAGAAGGTATGGAGTAAAAGGTAAAGTAATAAAAAGGGCAAAAGCAGGAACTAAGTGTCACAAAACATCTTTGAAAATTCTCTATCTGAATGCACGTAGCATTCATAACAAAATAGACGAGTTAATGGCACAAATAACTACATATGGGTATGATCGTGTGGCCATTACAGAAACATGGCTGCAGGGTGACAATGCCTGGGAATTAAACATACCAGGTTATTTAACGATCAGGAAGGACAGGCAGGAAGGAAGGGGAGGTGGGGTGGCTATGTTAATAAAGGAAGGAATCACTGTAATACAGAGAAATGATATTGGGTCAAAAGATCTGGATAATGAAACAGTTTGGGTGGAGGTAAGGAATAATAAGGGGAAAAAAACACTAGTGGGCGTAGTCTATAGGCCTCTGAACATTGGCAACTCTGTTGGATGGAGTATCAATCAGGAAATAGTTGAGGCTTGTAATAAGGGAACATCTATAATTATGGGGGATTTTAACTATCATATTAATTGGACAAATCAAATTGGGCAGGGCTGCCTTGAGGATGAGTTCATTGAGTGTATTAGGGATGGGTTTCTTGAGCAGTATGTAACTGAACTGACCAGGGGGCAAGCAACCTTAGATCTGGTCCTGTGTAATGAGACGGGATTAATTAAAAATGTCCTAGTAAAGGATCCCCTTGGAATGAGTGACCATAACATGGTTGAATTCCATATTCAAGTAAAGGGTGAGAAGGTTGGATCTCAAACAAGCGTGCTAAGCTTAAATAAAGGAGACTATGAAGGTATGAGAGCGGAATTGAGTAGAGTGGATTGGGAAAATAGATTAAAGGGTAAGACGATACATGATCAGCGGTGTACATTTAAGGAGTTATTTTACAACTTCCAAAAAAAATATATTCCACTGAGAAGAAAAGGGTGTAAAAGAAAAGACAGCCATCCGTGGCTAAGTAAAGAAATTAAGGATAGTATTCGACTAAAAACAAGGGCATATAAGGTAGCCAAATCTAGTTGGAGGATAGAGGATTGGGAAAACTTTAAATGACAGCAAAAAATAACAAAAAGATTGATTAAGAAAGGGAAGATAGATTATGAAAGTAAATTAGCAAAAAATATAAAAACAGATAGTAAGAGTTTTATAGTTATATAAGAAGAAAAAGGGTGGCTAAAGTAAATGTTGGTCCCTTAGAGGATGAGACCGGGAAATTAATGGTGGGAAATATGGAGATGGCAAAAATACTGAATGAATATTTTACATCAGTCTTTACAGTAGAAGACACTAAGAATATCCCAACACTGGACAAACAGGGGGCTAAACATGATCAAAATCACTAAGGAAGTGGTACTCGGTAAAATAATATGATTCAAGATGGATAAATCACCTGGACCTGATGGCTTACATCCTAGGGTCTTGAGGGAAGTGGCGGTAGGGATTGTGGATGCATTGGTAATAATTTTCCAAAACTCCCTGGACTCAGCAAAGGTCCCGGCAGACTGGAAAACAGCAAATGTAACACCCTTATTTAAAAAGGGCAGTAGACAGAAGGCTGGAAACTATAGACCGGTTAGCCTAACATCTGTGGTAGATAAAATTTTGGAGTCCATTATTAAAGAGACAGTAACAGGACATTTGGATAATCATAATTTAATAGGACAAAGTCAGCATGGTTTTATGAAGGGGAAGTCATGTTTGACAAATTTGCTGGAGTTCTTTGAGGAAGTAACGTATAGGGTGGATAAAGGGGAACCAGTGGACGTAGTGTATTTAGACTTCCAAAAGGCATTTCACAAGGTGCCACACAAAAGATTATTGCTTAAGGTAAAAAATCACGGGATTGGGGGTAATATTCTGGCATGGATAGAGGATTGGCTATCTAACAGAAGGCAGAGAGTTGGGATAAATGGTTCATTCTCAGACTGGCAATCAGTAACTAGTGGTGTTCCACAGGGGTCAGTGCTGGGTCCCCAACTCTTTACAATCTATATTAACGATTTGGAGGAGGGGACCGAGTGTAACATATCAAAGTTTGCAGATGATACTAAGATGGGAGGGAAAGTAGTGAGTGAGGAGGACATAAAAAACCTGCAAGGGGACATAGACAGGCTAAATAAGTGGGCAGAGATTTGGCAGATCCTATTTCGTGTGTCTAATTCTGTTAGATTCAGGAGATGGTTCTGTGATAGTGGATTGGCGGTTAGGATCAGATCAGCCATGATCTTATTGAATGGCGGAGCAGGCTCGAGAGGCCGATTGGCCTACTTCTGCTCCTAGTTCTTATGTTCTTATGTTCTTATGAAGTGCTCTAGGGGAGGAGGAAATGATGAAGGGGGGGAGCCAGTAGAGGGAGGAAGGGAAGGATGGAGGGAGGAAGAGAGGGGCAAAGGGAGGGAGGGAGTGAGAGATGGAGCCAGGGGAGGGAAGGTAGGAAGAAGGGGGTTTGGTGGTGAGGGGAGGGAGGGTGGAAGAGAGAGAGGGAGGAAGGGGGGAGGATCAGATGGAAGGAGTGAGTAAGGGAGCAAGATGGAGATGGAGAGAGGGGATGGTGGATGAGTGGGAGGGTGGGAGAGAGAGAGGGAGGAAGGGGGAGGATCAGATGGAAGGAGTGAGTAAGGGAGCAAGATGGAGATGGAGAGAGGGGATGGTGGATGAGTGGGATGGGAAGCAGGGAGGGAGGAAGGTGGGGAGGAAGGTAGGGGAGGAAGGAATGGAGGGAGGGAGGGGGAAGGTAGGGTAGGGTGCCAGGGAAAGAGGGAGGGGATGGAGGCCGAGAGGGAGGGGAGGGAGGAAGGTAGTGAGGGAGTGGAGGGAGGGAGGGAGGGAGGGAGCAAGTGCAGGGAGAAAGGGAGGAAGAGAAGGAGGGAGGCAGGAGGGAGGGAGCGAGGGAGAGAGGGAGTGGAGGGAGGAACGGAGGGAGTGGGGGGAGTAAGGTAGGGAGGGAGGAAGGGGTGGGAGGAAGGGTGGGATGGAAGCAAGGAAGGGAGGGAGGAGTGGGAGGAAGGGAGTGAAGCAAGGGGGGGAGGGATGGGAGGGACAAATGGATGGAGGGGTGGGAGGAAGGGAGGGTGGGAGGGACAGAGGGAGTGGAGGGAGAAAGGGCAGGTAGGAGGGAGGGAAGAGAGGAAGGGAGATGAGGAATGGAGGGAGGAAGGGAGGAAGTGGAGAGGGATTGGACAGAGGAAGAGAGGGGGTGGAGTGAAGGAGGAAGGGAGGGATTGAGGGAGGGGAGGGAGAAAGAGGGAGGGAGGATGAGAGAGAGGGAGGGAGGGTGGGAGCAAGAGGGGAATGGCGAGAGGGGAGGGAGGGAGCAAGGAAGAGAGCGAGGGAGGAAGGGTTGGGAGGAAGGAAGGGGGGAGGGCAGATAGGGAGAGGTTGGAGGAAGAGAGGGAGAGGCGTGGGAGGATGGGATGGAGGGAGTGAGGGAGGAAGGGATGGAGGAAGAGAGGGAGGGACAGAGGGAGGAAGGGAGGGAAGAAGGGAGGAATAGAGGGATGGATGGAGGGAGGAAGAGCATGAGGGGGAGGGGAGGGAGGAAGGGATGGAGGAACAGAGAGAAGGAGGGATGGAGGAAGGTAGAGAAGGAGGGAGGGAGGAAGAGAGGGAGGGATGGGGGTTGGGATCAAGGAAGAGATGAAGGGATGATGGGAGGGAGGAAAAGATGGAGGGAGGGAATGAGTGGAGGGAGGAAGAGAGGGAGGGAGGGCAGGAAGGAAGGGAGGGAGGAATGGCAGGAGGAAAGGTCGGAAGCAGGGGAGGGGTGAGAGGAAGGGAGGGAGGGAATGAGAGGAGCGAGGAAGTGAGTGAGGGAGGTAGAGAGGGAGAGGGGACTGGAAGGAGGAATGGATGGGGGATTGGAGGGCATGATGAAGGGAGGAAGAGAGGGAGGGATGGAGGGAGGGAAGGGATGAAGTTGAGGAGGTAATGATGGAGGGAGGGAGCGAGTGGTGGGAAGAAGGGAAGGAGGGAGGAAGAGAGGGGGAGGGTAGGGAGGAAGAGAGTGGTGTGAGGGGACAGAGGGAGGGAGTTGAGAAATGGAGGAAAGGATGGAGGGAGGGGGCAGGGTAGGGAGCGAGGCAGAAAAGGATGGGATGGAGGCAGAAAGGGAGGGGAGGGAGCAAAGTAGGGAGGGAGTGGAGGGAGGGAGGTAGGGAGGGAGCGAGCAAGTGCAGGGAGGGAGTGGAGGGAGGAAGGGATGGTGTGAAGGGAGTAAGGTAGGGAGGGAGTATGCGGGTCTGAACTGGAGGGAGGGGAGGGAGAAAGGGAGGGAAGAATGGGAGGGAGGGAGTATGGGAGGGCAGGGAGGGAGGGGAGTGAGGAAGGGAGGGAAGAATTGAGGGATGCAAGGAATGGAGGGAGATAGGGAGGGGAAGAAGCAAGAGAGGGAGAGAGGGAGGGTTTGGAGGGGTAAAAGGATGGAGGTAGGTTGTTGTGGGCGGGAGGGAGGGGAGGGAGTGAAGAACGGAGGAAGGGAAGGATTGGAGGGAGGGAGCATGGGAGGGGTGGAGTGGAGGGAACAAGGGAGGGAACCAGGGGAGGGAGGGTGGGAGGAAGGGGGTTGTTGGTTAGGGTAGGGAGGGGAGGGAGGAAAAGTAAGCCGTCAAAGATAAGGGAGCAAGAGGGGAATGGAGAGAGGGGAGGGAGGGAGGAAGAGATGAAAGAAGGAATGAAGGGAGGGGAGGAAGGAAGACAGGGAGGGGAGGGAGGAATGTAGTGAGTGACTGGAGGGTGGGGTGGGAGGGGAGGGAGTATGGGATGGAGGGAGGGATGGAGGGAGGAAGGGAGGGAGTGGAGTAAGGGAGGAAGTGTGGGGAGGGAGCGAGTGGAGGGAGGAAGAGTGGGAGGGATGGAGGGGGGAGGGAGGAATAGAGGGAGGTAGGGAGGGAGTGAGTATGGGAGGGCAGGGAGGGAGGGGAGGAAGGAAGTGAAGGAAGAAGGGAGGGAAGTGAGGAAGGGAGGGAGAGGGATGGAGGGTGGGAGAGATTGGAGGGATGGAGGGAGGGAGTGAGTGAGGAAGAGAGGGAGGGAAGAAGGGAGGAATAGAGGGTGGGAGGGAGGAAATGATGAAGAGTGGGAGGAAGGGGGAGGAATGGAGGGAGGTAGGAAGGGAGGGAGGGTGGGATGGAGGGGATGGATGGAGAACGAGAGTGAGGGTGGGGGGATGGAGGGAGGAAGGGAGGAAGAGAGGGCAGCAGGGAGGAAGAGCAGGGCGGAGGGAGGGTGGGAGGGATGGAGTGGATGGAGGAAGGGAGGGAGCCAGGGGAGGGAGGGTGGGAGGAGAGGGGGTTGTTGGTGAGGGGAGGGAGGGGAGGGGATGTGGAAGAGAGAGATGGAGGGAGGGGAGGGAGGAACAGAGGGAGGGCGGGAGTAGAGGAGCAAGAGAGGGATGGAGATATAGTAGGTAGGATGGGTGGGATGTGGTGGAGGGAGGAATGGAGGGAGGGAGGGGTGAAAGTAGGAGTGGAAGGAATGGAGGGAGGGAGGGATGGGGCAGGGCAGTGAGCTCGGGAGAGAGGGAGGGGAAGGAGGCTGAGAATGAATGGAGGGAGGAAGGTAGGGAGGGAGGGGAGGGGGAGGGAATGGAGGGAGGTAGGGATGGAGGGAGCAAGTGGAACGAGAGAGGGATGAAGAGAGGGAGGGAGGCGGGAGGGAGCGAGGGAGAGAGTGAGTGGAGGGAGGAGGGAAGGGAATGGAGGGAGTAGGGAGGGAGTATGGTATGGCAGTGAGGGGGGAAGGGGGAGGAAGGGAGGGAAGAGGCGAAGGAAGCGAGGAAGGGAGGGAGGGACGAGAGGGAGGGAAGTGTGGAAGGGAGAGAGGGAGGGAAGTGAGGAAGGGAGGGAGTGACAGGAGTGAGGAATGGAGGGAGGGGTGGGAGGAAGGGAGCGTGGCAGGGAGAGAGAGAGTAGAGGGTGAAAGGGTGGGAAGGACGGAGGGTAGTGAGGAAGGGAGGCAGGAGTGGGAGGAAGGGAGGGAAGTGAGGAAGGGAGTGGAGGAAGGGGGAAAGGTGGGAGGGTAGCAGAGAGGAAGGGGAGCGGGAGGGGATGGAAGAATGGGGGAGGGGTGGGAGGAAGGGAGGGTGGGAGGGAGAGAGGGCATGGAGGGAGAAATGGTGGGAAGAAGGGAGGGAAGCGAGAAGGGAGGGAGGAGTGGGAGGAAGGGGGTGAAGCGAGGAAGGGAGTGGTGGAAGGGAGGGGGTGGTAGGGAAGCAGGGAGGAAGGGGAGAGGGAGGGGATGGAGTGATGGTGGGAGAGGTGGGAGGAAGGGAGGGTGGGGGGTAAGTGAGGGAGTGGAGGGAGTAATGGCGGGAAGAGGGGAGGGAAGTGAGGAAGGGAGGGAGGAGTGAGAGGAAGGGAGTGAAGTGAGGAAGAGTGGGGAGGAAGGGAGGGAGGGAGTGAGGGAGGGTGGCAGGGAGGAAGGGGAGAGGGAGGGGAGGGAGGGAGGTAGGAATGGAGGGATTGAGGGAGGAGAGGGAGGAAGAGAGGGAGGAAGAGAGGGATGGAGGGAGGAAGTGAGCAAGAGGTGAATGGAGAGGGGGAGGGAGGGAGGGAGGAAGAGACCGAGGGAGGGAGCAAGGGAGGGGAGGAAAGAAGGGGGTAGGGGAGGGAGGGAGGAGATGAGGAAGAGAGGGAGTGGAGGGAGGGTGGGATGGAGGGAGGGAGGGAGTAATTGAGGGAGGGGAGGGATGGAGGAAGAGAGGGAGTTAGGGAGGAATGGAGGGGATGAGGAAGGGAGGGGCGGGTGTGATGGGAGGGAGGGGAGGGAGGGAGGAAGGGAGAAATAGAGAGATGAAGGGAGGGGAGGGAGGTAGAGAGAGTGAGAGGGAGGAAGGGATCAAGAGGGGAATGGAGAGACAACAGAGAGGAATGTTGCGAGGGGATGGATGGAGGGAGGAAGAGAGGGAGGGAGAGAGGAAGGATGGGGAGGTAGGAATGGAGGGAGGGAGGGACGATGGGAGGGAGGGGAGGGGAGTGTGTGAGGGAGAGAGGGAGGAGACAGAGGCAGAGTTGGAGGAGAGAGTGCAAGGTAGGGAGTGAGTGGAGGG
This sequence comes from Somniosus microcephalus, assembly GCF_052327205.1. Lineage (NCBI taxonomy): Eukaryota > Metazoa > Chordata > Chondrichthyes > Squaliformes > Somniosidae > Somniosus > Somniosus microcephalus. Next base: position 88,899,108 of record NC_140999.1, on the reverse strand, counting down.
AGAAAGGGAGGGGAGGGAGAGAGTGAGGATGAGAGGGTGGGTGGGGAGGGAGGGAGAGAGGGAATGGAGGGAGGAAGGGGGTGATTGGAGGGAGTAAGGGGTGCGAGGGACTGAGGGAGTGGAGGGAGGAGGGAGGAAAGAAGGGTGGTTGCGAGGAAGGGAGGGAGAGAGGGATGAGAGGGAGGAAGTGAGGTAGAGAGGGAGGCTTTGGAGGGATAAAGGGAGGGAGGGAGGAATTGGAGGGTGGGTCAGGTGGGATGGGAGGGAGGGAGGAAGAGTGGGATGACAGAGTGGAGGGAGGAAGAGAGGGAGGGTGGAGTGGGAGGGGAGGGAGGAAGAGAAGGAGGGAGGAAGGGAGCAAGAGGGGAATGGAGTCAGGGGAGGGGTGGAGGGAGGAAGAGATGGAGGGAGGGAGGAACGGAGCGGAGGAAGGAAGAGTGGGTGAGGAGGGTGGAAGGTAGTGATGGAGTGGAGGGAGTGGTGGGAGGGGAGGGTGGATGGGATGGAGGGAGGGAGTTGAGGGAGGGAGGAAGAGCGGGGTGATGGAGGGGAGGGAGGAACTGAGGTAGGTAGGGAGGGAGTGAGTATGGGCAGGCAGGGAGAGAGGGAGGGGAGGGAGGAAGCGAGTGAAGAAGGAAGGAAAGCAATAAAGGGAGGGAGGGAGGAAGAGAGGGAAGGAGGGAGGGAGGGATGCAGAGAAGGGGGAAGAGAGGGAGCAATGGAGGGAGGTAGGAAGGGAGGGAGGGAGGGGAGGGAGGAAGAGAGGTAGAAAGGGAGGGTTTGGAGGGATAAATGGATGGAGGGTGAGGTGGGTTGGGAGGGAGGGGAGGGAGCGAGGAGGGAGGTGGAGAGGGAGGGAGGGATTGGTGGGAGGGTTGAGTGGGAGGGGAGGGAAGGATGAAGATTGGCATGGAGGTAGGGGAGGGGGGATGAGAGGGAGGGAGGAATGGAGGAAGAGATGGGGAGGGAGGAAGCGATGTGGAGGGAGGGAGGTATTGGAGGGATGGTGGAGTGGGAGGGGAGGGAGGAAGAGAGGGAGGGAGGAAGGGAGCAAGAGGTGAATGGAGAGAGGGGAGGGAGTGAGGGAGGAAGAGAGGGAGGGAGGGTGGAAGGGAGGGGTGGAAGGAAGAGAGGGTGGGGAGGGAGAAAGGTAGTGATGGAGTGGAGGCAGTGGCAGGCAGGGATGGTGGATGAGATGGAGGGAGTGGAGGGAGGGAGGAAATGTGGGAACCGAGTGAGTGGAGGGAGGAAGAGCGGGAGTACGGAGGGAGGAAGAGAGGATGGTAAGGAGGGAGTGAGTATGGGCAGGCAGGGAGGGAGGGGAGGGAGGAACGGAGTGAAGAAGGGAGGGAAGCGAGAAAGGGAGGGGGAGAGTGGGAGGAAGGGAGGGAGGTAGGAATGGAGGGAGTGAGGGATGGGGAGGAAGGGATGAAGTGAGGGCGGAAGAGAAGAAGAGCGGGAGAGATGGAGTGGAGAGAGGAAGGGAGGGAGCCAGGGGAAGGAGGGTGGGAGGGTGTGAGGAAGGGGGGTTGCTGGTGAGGGGAGGGAGTGGAGGGAGTGTGGAAGAGAGAGATGGAGGGAGGGGAGGGAGGAACAGAGGGAGGTAGGGAGTAAAGGAGCAAGAGGGTGATGGAGAGAGGGGAGGGTGGATGGGTGTGGATGGAGGGAGGGTGGGAGGAAGAGAGGGAGGGGGAATGTAGGGTTGGAAGGAATGGAGGGAGGGAGAGGGCAGGGTAGTGAGCTAGGGAGAGAGGGAAGGGACGGAGGCCGAGAGGGAGGGGAGTGAGCAAGGTAGCAAGGGTGTGGAGGGAGGGAGGGAGAGATTGGAGGGAGGTAGTGAGGGAGGGAGGGAGGGAGGGAGTGGAGAGTGGAGGGAGGAAGGGAGGGAGTGGCGGGAGTAAGGTAGGGAGGGAGTATGGTAGGGCAGGCAGGGAGGAAGGGGAGGGAGGAAGGGAGGGAAGAGGGGAGGGAAGCGAGGAAGGGAGTGTGTGGAGTGAGGGAGGAAGAGTGGGAAGGGAGTGAGTGGAGGGAGGAATAGCGGGAGGGATAGAGGGGAGGGAGGGAGGAAGAAAGGTAGGTAGGGAGGGAGTGAGTATGGGAGGGCAGATGGGAGGGGAGGGAGGAAGAGAGGGAAGAAGGGTGGGAAGCGAGGAAGCGAGGTAGATAGGGAGGTGAGGGAGGAAGAGAGGGAGAGTGAGGGTTTGGAGCGATAAAGGGATGGAAGGAGGGTGGGGTGGGTGGGGAGGGAGGTAAGAGAGGGAGGAATGGAGGAAAGGAGTGAGGGAGGGAGGGATTGGATGGAGGGAGGTTGGGAGGGATGGAGGGAGGGAGTGAGTATGGGCAGGCAGGGAGGGAGAGGAGGGAGGAAGGGAGGGGGGAGAGATGGAAGGATGAATGGAGGAGCAGAGTGGAGGCAGGGAGGCAGGGAAGGAGAGAGGGAGGAAGGGATGGGAAGAATGATGAGAGGGAGTGAAGAATGGAGGGGGGAGAGAGGGAGGAAGAGAGGAAGAGAGGGATGGGAGGGAGGCAGGGAGGCAGGGAGGAAGGGAGGGAGTGAGGGAGGGGAGAGATGAAGAGACAGAGGGAGGAAGGGAGGGATAGAGGGAGAGAGGAAGGGAGGGTGGGAGGAAGAGTGGGAGGAAGGGAGGGTGGGAGGGAGAGATGGGGGAGGAATGGAGGGGGAGAGTGGAGGAAGGGAGGCAGGCTGGGAGAGAGGGAGGGAGGAAGGGAGGGAGAGAGGGAGGGGAGGGATGAAGAGACAGAGGGAGGAAGGGAGGGAGAGTGTGAGAGAGGAAGGGAGGGAGGTAGGAAGAGAGGGAAGGAGGAAGGGTGGGACTGAGAATTGGAGGGATGAATGGAGGGGGAGAGGGGAGGGAGGGAGGCAGCGAGGGTGAGAGGGAGGGAGGAAGAAATGGAGGGAGGATGGAAGGGAGGAAGGGAGGGAGAGAGGAAGGAAGGGAGGGAAGAAGAGAGGGAGGATGCATGGGGAGGGATGGAGAGGGAGGGGGAATGGAGGGGGAGTGCAGAGGGATGGATCAACGAAGGGAGGGATGGAGCTGAGGGACAAAAGGAGGGAGGAAGGGGGTTGGGAGGATGGAATGGGAGGGCAGAAGAGAGTCAGGGAGAGCGGGAGGAAGGGAGGAACGGACAGAGGGGAGGAAGGGAGGGAGGAAGAGAGGAAGAGTGGGAGGGAGGGAAGAAAAGAGGGAGGGAGGGAGAGAGGGGAGAGGAAGAGAGGAAGAGAGGGTGGGGAGGAAGGGAGGGAGGGAGGGAGGAAGGGAGGGAGAGAGGGTGGGAGGAAGAAAAGGAGGGAGGGACAAAGGGAGGACAGGAGGAAAGGATGGTGTGGAGATGCCGGAGTTGGACTGGGGTGGACAAATGTAAAAGGTCACACAACACCAGGTTATAGTCCAACAGCTTTATTTGAAATCACAAGCTTTCGGAGCGCTGCTCCTTCTTCGGGTGAAGTGGAGAAATGCATAAAGACACAGCTTATATAGTCAGAGAATCATGTCAGATGTTTACAGGTAACCTTTCCAACTGCCATTAATCACACCTCGGCAGAGAGATAATCACAGCAGTCAAAGCTGTGAATGGTGTCCAAACAGGTCAGTCAGGGAAACATTACATCAAAGAACAATGAGGTGGGGTCACAAGGGGTCAAATATTGCAGATGCTGGGGTCTGTATGAAAAACAAAAAAAGACAAAAAACATTTTTTTTAATTTTTTTTATTGGCTGGAAATCACAGCAGGTCCGGCCGCATCCGTGTAGGGAGAACAAGCCAATGTCGACTTGAGTCTGGATGACCCTGCATCAGGTGAGGTTACATGTAGCGTGACATGAACCCAAGATCTCTGTTGAGGCCGTCCTCATGGGTGCGGAACTTGGCTATCAATTTCTGCTCGACGATTTTGCGTTGTCGTGTGTCTCAAAGGCCACCTTGGAGAATGCTTACCCGAAGATCGGAGGCTGAATCGCCTTGACTGCTGAAGTGTTCCCCGACTGGGAGGGAACACTCCGGGGCATCCTTTCCTGCAACGTATGAGTTAGACAACGTTGGCCAAGTCACATGAGTATGTACCATGTACCTGGTGGGTGGTGTCCTCACGTGTGATGATGGTATCTGTGTTGATGATCTGGCATGTCTTGCAGAGGTTGCTGTGGCAGGGTTGTGTGGTGTCGTGGTCGCTGTTCTCCTGAAAGCTGGGTAATTTGCTGCGAACGATGGTCTGTTTGAGGTTAGGCGGCTGTTTGAAAGCGAGTAGTGGAGGCATGGGGATGGCCTTAGCGAGGTGTTCGTCGTCATCGATGACATGTTGAAGGCTGCGAAGAATATGGTGTAGTTTCTCCGCTCCGGGGAAGTACTGGACGACGAAGGGTACTCTGTTGGTTGTGTCCCGTGTTTGTCTTCTGAGGAGGTCTATGCGATTTTTCGCTGTGGCCCGTCGGAACTGTCGATCGATGAGTCGAGCGTCATATCCCGTTCTTACAAAGGCATCTTTCAGTGTCTGTAGGTGTCCATCGCGTTCCTCCTCGTCTGAGCAGATCCTGTGTATTCGCAGGGCTTGTCCATAGGGGATGGCTTCTTTAACGTGGTTAGGGTGGAAGCTGGAGAAGTGAAGGATCGTGAGGTTGTCCGTGGGCTTGCGGTAGAGTGAAGTGCTGAGGTGTCCGTCTTTGATGGAGATTCGTGTGTCCAGGAATGAGATTGATTCTGAGGAGTAGTCCATGGTGAGTTTGATGGTGGGATGGAACTTGTTGATGTTATCGTGTAGTCTTTTCAGTGATTCTTCGCCGTGGGTCCATAGGAAGAAAATGTCGTCGATGTATCTGTTGTATAGCATTGGTTGGAGATCCTGTGCAGCGAAGAAGTCTTGCTCGAACTTGTGCATGAAGATATTTGCATATTGGGGTGCGAATTTGGTCCCCATGGCTGTTCCGTGTGTTTGGGTAAAGAACTGGTTGTCGAAGGTGAAGACATTGTGGTCAAGGATGAAGCGGATGAGTTGTAGGATGGCGTCTGGAGATTGGCTGTTGTTGGTGTTGAGAACTGAGGCTGTCGCAGCGATGCCGTCATCGTGGGGGATACTGGTGTAGAGTGCCGAGACGTCCATCGTGGCGAGGAGTGTTCCTGGTTCAACTGGTCCGTGGGTGCTGAGCTTCTGTAAGAAGTCTGTAGTGTCGCGACAGAAGCTGGGGGTTCCCTGTACGATGGGTTTCAGGATGCCCTCGACATATCCAGAGAGGTTCTCACACAGGGTTCCGTTGCCTGATGCGATAGGACGTCCAGGTGTGTTGGCTTTGTGTATCTTTGGGAGGCAGTAGAAGTCTCCCACGCGGGGAGTACGTGGGATGAGGGCATGTAGGATGCTTTGAAGGTCTGGGTCGAAGGTTTTGATCAGTCTGTTGAGTTGGCGGGTGTGTTCTTTGGTCGGATCTGCGGGTAACTGTCTGTAGTGTTCCTGGTTGTCCAGTTGTCGGTATATTTCTTTGCAATAGTCCGTTCTGTTCTGTAAGACGATGGCACCTCCTTTGTCTGCTGGTTTGATGACGATGTTGCGGTTGGTCTTGAGAGCGTGGATGGCGTTGCGTTGTGCTCGGGTGACATTCTAGACTGTCTTGTGAGTGCGGCTGATGAATCTGGCGTTGATGCATCTCCTGACAGCTTGAGCATACATGTCAAGCTTAGGGCAGCGACCCTCCGGGGGGGTCCAATTTGACTCTTTCTTCTTCGGTTGCTGCACTGCGGATCCCTCTGTCTGCTGTTCCGGATCATTGATTGTCTCATTGGGTTCGCTGCTGACATCTTGGGATTTGTGGAAGAATTCCTGGAGCCTCATTCTCCTGATGAATTCCTCTGTGTCTGCCGCGAGACCGATGGGGTCCATTTTGGTGGTGGGGCAGAAATTGAGCCCTCGGCTGAGAACTTCAATTTCGTCTGATTGAAGGGTGTGGTCGGATAGGTTGACGATGGATTTCCCTGTGGTTTCAACCGTGGTACCGGGGGAGGCTTGGTTGCTGCTGCTGGTGATGCCAAGTTTCTCAAGCTTCCTGTTCTTTGTGTGCATGTAGGTAGCGTAGTTCCGTTGCCTTGTTTGTTTGGCGGTCTCGTAGCTGGTCTGCTGCGTCCTGAGCACAGGCTGAGAACATGGACTCCATCTCGGTTTCGAGGTTGCGGCGTCTACTGTAGAGCTGGTGTACGAGATGGTTGAGGAGTGTGCGAGAGGCACGACGGCAGAGTCTCTCAGCGTAGTCTGTGTTGTAGGTCGACTTGAGTGGGTTAGTGATCTGTTACGTTGCAGGAAAGGATGCCCACATCAGCGAGACCACGCAGACACTGCGACAGCGGATGAACGGACACCGCGCAACAATCACCAGGCAGGATTGTTCCCTCCCAGTCGGGGAACACTTCAGCAGTCAAGGACATTCAGCCTCCGATCTTCGGGTAAGCATTCTCCAAGGTGGCCTTCGAGACACACGACAACGCAAAATCGTCGAGCAGAAACTGATAGCCAAGTTCCGCACTCATGAGGACGGCCTCAACCGAGATCTTGGGTTCATGTCACGCTACATGTAACCCCACCTGATGCAGGGTCACAATCACAGAATCACAGAATCACAGAAACCCCACAGTGCAGATAGAGGCCATTTCGGCCCATCGAGCCTGCACCGACACATATCCCACCCGATCCCCGTAACCCCTACACCAACACATATCCCACCCGATCCCCGTAACCCCTACACCAACACATATCCCACCCTATCCCCGTAACCCCACGTATTTAATCCCCCTAACACTAAGGGTCAATTTATCATAGCCAATCAACCTAACCCGCACATCTTTGGACTGTGGGAGGAAACCGGAGCACCCGGAGGAAACCCACGCAAACACGGGGAGAATGTGCAAACTCCACACAGACAGTCGCCCGAGGCTGGATTCGAACCCGGGTCCCTGGCGCTGTGAGGCAACAGTGCTAACCACTATGCCACCGTGCCACTATGTCATCCAGACTCGAGTCAACATTGGCTTGTTCTCTCTACACAGATGCGGCCGGACCTGCTGTGATTTCCAGCCAAAAAAAATGTTTTTTATCTTTTTTTGTTTTTCATACAGACCCCAGCATCTGCAATATTTGACCCCTTGTGACCCCATCTCATTGTTCTTTGATGTAATGTTTCCCTGGCTGACCTGTTTGGACACCATTCACACCTTTGACTGCTGTGATTATCTCTCTGCCGAGGTGCGATAAATGGCAGTTGGAAAGGTTACCTGTAAACATCTGACATGATTCTCTGACTATATAAGCTGTGTCTTTATGCATTTCTCCACTTCACCTGAAGAAGGAGCAGCGCTCCGAAAGCTTGTGATTTCAAATAAAGCTGTTGGACTATAACCTGGTGTTCTGTGACTTCTTACATTTGTCCACCCCAGTCCAACTCCGGCATCTCCACACCATGGCTACTATCGAAACCACAAACTGCCGGCTCAAAGTGGAGAGGATCTCCAAGAAGGTTGCGCATATCGACACAGACATCAAGTTTCTACAGAGATGCAAGAAAGCAGGCAAGATCCCAAAAGGACTACAGATCACTAACCCACTCAAGTCGACCTACAACACAGACTACGCTGAGAGACTCTGCTGTCGTACCTCTCGCACACTCCTCAACCATCTCGTACACCAGCTCTACAGCAGACGCCGCAACCTCGAAACCGAGATGGAGTCCATGTTCTCAGCCTGTGCTCAGGACACAGCAGACCAGCTACGAGACACCGCCAAACAAACAAGGCAACGGAACTACGCTACCTACATGCACACCAAGAACAGGAAGCTTGAGAAACTTGGCATCACCAGCAGCAGCAACCAAGCCTCCCCCGGTACCACGGTTGAAACCACAGGAAAATCCATCGTCAACCTGTCCGACCACACCCTTCAACCAGACGAAATTGAAGTTCTCAGCCGAGGGCTCAATTTCTGCCCCACCACCAAAATGGACCCCATCGGTCTCGCGGCAGACTCAGAGGAATTCATCAGGAGAATGAGGCTCCGGGAATTCTTCCACAAATCCCAAGATGTCAGCAGCGAACCCAATGAGACAATCAATGATCCGGAACAGCAGACAGAGGGATCCGCAGTGCAGCAACCGAAGAAGAAAGAGTCAAATTGGACCCCTCCGGAGGGTCGCTGCCCTAAGCTTGACATGTATGCTCAAGCTGTCAGGAGATGCATCAACGCCAGATTCATCAGCCGCACTCACAAGACAGTCCAGAATGTCACCCGAGCACAACGCAACGCCATCCACGCTCTCAAGACCAACCGCAACATCGTCATCAAACCAGCAGACAAAGGAGGTGCCATCGTCATACAGAACAGAACGGACTATTGCAAAGAAGTATACCGACAGATGGACAACCAGGAACACTACAGACAGTTACCCGCAGATCCGACCAAAGAACACACCCGCCAACTCAACAGACTGATCAAAACCTTCGATCCAGACCTTCAAAGCATCCTACATGCTCTCATCCCACGTACTCCCCGCGTGGGTGACTTCTACTGCCTCCCAAAGATACACAAATCCAACACACCTGGACGTCCTATCGCATCAGGCAGCGGAACCCTGTGTGAGAACCTCTCTGGATATGTCGAGGGCATCCTGAAACCCATCGTACAGGGAACCCCCAGCTTCTGTCGCGACACTACAGACTTCTTACAGAAGCTCAGCACCCACGGACCAGTTGAACCAGGAACACTCCTCGCCACGATGGACGTCTCGGCACTCTACACCAGTATCCCCCATGATGACGGCATCGCTGCGACAGCCTCAGTACTCAACACCAACAACAGCCAATCTCCAGAGGCCATCCTACAACTCATCCGCTTCATCCTTGACCACAATGTCTTCACCTTCGACAACCAGTTCTTTACCCAAACACACGGAACAGCCATGGGGACCAAATTCGCACCCCAATACGCAAACATCTTCATGCACAAGTTCGAGCAAGACTCCTTCGCTGCACAGGATCTCCAACCAACACTATACACCAGATACATTGACGACATTTTCTTCCTATGGACCCACGGCGAAGAATCACTGAAAAGACTACACGATAACATCAACAAGTTCCATCCCACCATCAAACTCACCATGGACTACTCCTCAGAATCAATCTCATTCCTGGACACACGAATCTCCATCAAAGACGGACACCTCAGCACTTCACTCTACCGCAAGCCCACGGACAACCTCACGGTGCTTCACTTCTCCAGCTTCCACCCTAACCACGTTAAAGAAGCCATCCCCTATGGACAAGCCCTGCGAATACACAGGATCTGCTCAGACGAGGAGGAACGCGATGGACACCTACAGACACTGAAAGACGCCCTTGTAAGAACGGGATATGACGCTCGACTCGTCGATCGACAGTTCCGACGGGCCACAGCGAAAAATCGCATAGACCTCCTCAGAAGACAAACACGGGACACAACCAACAGAGTACCCTTCGTCGTCCATTACTTCCCCGGAGCGGAGAAACTACGCCATGTTCTTCGCAGCCTTCAACATGTCATCGATGATGATGAACACCTCGCTAAGGCCATCCCCGCGCCTCCACTACTCGCTTTCAAACAGCCGCCTAACCTCAAACAGACCATCGTTCGCAGCAAATTACCCAGCTTTCAGGAGAACAGCGACCACGACACCACACAACCCTGCCACAGCAACATCTGTAAGACATGCCAGATCATCAACACAGATACCATCATCACACGTGAGGACACCACCCACCAGGTACATGGTACATACTCATGTGACTCGGCCAACGTTGTCTACCTCATACGTTGCAGGAAAGGATGCCCCGGAGCATGGTACATCGGCGAGACCATGCAGACACTGCGACAACGGATGAACGGACACCGCGCAACAATCACCAGGCAGGAGTGTTCCCTCCCAGTCGGGGAACACTTCAGCAGTCAAGGACATTCAGCCTCCGATCTTCGGGTAAGCATTCTCCAAGGTGGCCTTCGAGACACACGACAACGCAAAATCGTCGAGCAGAAACTGATAGCCAAGTTCCGCACTCATGAGGACGGCCTCAACCGAGACCTTGGGCTCATGTCACGCTACATGTAACCCCACCTGATGCCGGGTCATCCAGACTCGAGTCGACATTGGCTTGTTCTCTCTACACAGATGCGGCCGGACCTGCTGTGATTTCCAGCCAAAAAAAATGTTTTTTGTCTGTTTTTTTGTTTTTCATACAGACCCCAGCATCTGCAATATTTGACCCCTTGTGGCCCCACCTCATTGTTCTTTGATGTAATGTTTCCCTGACTGACCTGTTTGGACACCATTCACACCTTTGACTGCTGTGATTATCTCTCTGCCGAGGTGCGATAAATGGCAGTTGGAAAGGTTACCTGTAAACATCTGACATGATTCTCTGACTATATAAGCTGTGTCTTTATGCATTTCTCCACTTCACCTGAAGAAGGAGCAGCGCTCCGAAAGCTTGTGATTTCAAATAAAGCTGTTGGACTATAACCTGGTGTTGTGTGACTTCTTACACAGATGAAATAGGTGTTATTGTAGGCTTCAAATTTGTTCCATATCTGGTGCATCATTCCTATTCCTTGTTCTCCTTTCCAGATTTTTTTACTCGTCAAATTTTGTACTGTGGACAGGTTCCACCGTCCCCAATAGGGCCATTCGACTGCACCCGGTGGCTTAGTATTAGTTTTAGTCAAAGTGTAGTTACATTTGCACTCACCCCATCCAACCATCAATCCTTCTCCATTGTCGTTTACCAGACAGACTTCTCCTTTTGTTTTATTTACGGTTCCCATTGACGTCACTAATAGACTCTCTGGATTCCTTTGATTATCATATTGGGGATGAAACCATCCTTCGAATTTCATTCGGTTATATCCTGCTCCCTTCCACTCATCTTCTAGTTGTTCTGGATCTGTCTTATTAAGTTTTCTTTTCTGAGTGGCTAATGTTGAAATAAAGGGCTCTGTAACTGGATTGTTACAAAACATTGGCCTGGCCATCAGGGCCAGTCCTCCCTTTGGATTACCACTACAGATAACTTCTTCATTCACAATTCTTTCACTTGGTGACCCAGTATCGGGGCATATAACCCATAGCTTATCAAGCTTCTGTCCACTATCTTCTTCTACTATCTTATTCTGCCTAATCCTAAGACTCAGGGGTTGATACGGGGGTACCTGCATAGTGTGATCCTGAAGCTGAACCTTCATAGTCTCGTTATAGCATATAATATAAAAGAAATCACTGTTTAAAAGTACACATTCTTCTATGCATGGTTTGCCCTTCAGGGGATCTGATAAATCAATATGGCAGTTTCAATTATCGTTAACAAAAAGAACAGTCTTATTAGAGTCCAAATCCAGTTCATCTTGGCAGTGTATCGTCTTCAACTGATGCCTTCTTACAATGGGACACGTGTATCCATGTTGGTCGCTCCTTTACTTTTACAGCGGTGTTTGTGGTCAGGAGTACTTGGAAGGGTCCCTCAAATCTGGGTTGAAGGCTATTCTTTCACTTGAAGATTTTTATGTAGATGTTATCTCCTGGCTCGAAAGTATGGCACTTTCCTTCAGCGGGGTCGACCTGGGCTTCCTTCACCTGTTGATGGAAACTAGAAATGCATTTGGTTAGTGCAATGCAATAACTCAACATATCTTCCTCCATTTTATGGATGTCCATTTGTTTAGCTGTTAAAGGTGCCGAAAAGGGCAAACTTTGTGGTCTTCCCATGACGATCTCGTGAGGCGACAATCCTGTAGTTCTGTTGGTAGCAGACTGCATTGTCATTAAAGCTATGGGTAACAAATCAACCCATTTAAGTCCAGTTTCTTTACACAGTTTTGCAAGCTTGTTTTTCAGCATCCCGTTATATCTTTCCACTAGTCCAGCCGACTGTGGATGATAACTGCAATGGAGGTGCTGGTTAATCTGTAAGGCTTTGCATAGTTCCTTAATCACTGTTCCCGTAAAGTGGGACCCATTGTCACTTGACAGTTTTGCTGGTCTCCCAAAGCGCGGTACAATGTCCTTCAATAAACATTTAGCAACAGTAGTGGCGTCACTCTTTCTACAAGGAAATGCTTCAATCCATCTTGAAAACATATCAACAATAACTAATACATATTTAAAGCTCATACACACAGGTAGTTCAATAAAATCCATTTGCAAGTGTACAAAAGGACCCATGGGGTTTGGATGGGATGCGGGCTGTACATTCTTTATTTTTTTCCTGCATTCATGGTCTGGCAGATAATACAATTTTCACAAATTTGTTTTGCCAATTTTGAGATTCCTGGTGCATACCAGGTCTTGAGGATACAGTCCGCCATCCCCCCTTTGCCCGCATGGGTGAATTTATGAACACATCGGGCAATTGGTGATAGTAATGATTTGGGTGCCACCATGCGGCCGTCATGATGCACCCATAAGCCGTCAGTGTTTTTTAAAACAATGATTAACAACCCATTCCTTTACTTCATCAGAACTGGCCCTATCTTGATGGGTCAGCACATCATCTAAGGACGGGGGCTGCGGTATCTCTGGCTTTTCCCTAACAGGGAAGGCTGAAACTTGTCGTTCAGTACTTGATATAGCTACTGACTTAGCAGTGCTATCTGCAGCAGCGTTTCCAAGCACAACCTTGTCCAAATGCCCCGTGTGCGCTTGGCACTTAATAATTGCAATCTGTTTACGTCTCTGAATAGCTAGTAAAAGATTTTGCACTTCTTGTGCATTTTTAATCTGGGTTCCCGAGGAAGTCAGGTAACCGCGAATTTTCCAAATTTGTCATGCTCATGTCTGGTTATTTCTGAATAGTTCAATATCTATTGTCTACAATAGCCAGTCATTCCTAGAAAATGCTTCATTTCTCTTTTAGTTTTTGGCAACGATGTGTTGCAAACGACCTTTATTCTATCCAGCATTAACTCCCTGTTTTAACAATGATTCCATCACTGGCTCAATTCCTTTTTCTGCTTTCTCTGACAATGGATACTGTGACCTTTTGGGTAATGGTGCAGCTGGATTAATTGTAACTTTATAGGGCTGTGCAGTCTAATAGTTAGGAGGTATTTTAAATTAAAAAACGGCTGATAATCTTGTCCTGTTTTGTCATAGCAGGCCGTGCAGTGCAATTTTGGATGCCATTTCCCTAGTTTCAGGGATTCCTGGTATTGTTTTATGGAGCTTGTAACGAATCCCCATGCTCCTAACAGACTGACAAGTTTGGGACTCAAACTTGGGTCGGCAATTTCCCATGCGTATAGAACAGGGTGTTTTATTTCTGTTACTGGGTACGCATATGCCTTATCTACTTGGATTTCTACCGTTACTCCTGATGGGGAGCAAATGATTGTAGCATTCATTTTGCACAGCAAGTCTCTTCCACATAAATTCATAGAGACATCTCCTGATAACAGAAAGGAGTGTTCTTCCTCAAATTCTTCTACTTTTACTGTGAGGGGAGTCGATTGATTCAAGCGTTGTAGTATTCCAGCCAATCCAGCTATCGGGGTCTTTTTCCCATTAATAAGCATTCCTTCAGAATATCCTTTCCCTAACACCGAAAAGGTTTCTCCTGTATCGACTAAAATGACATAGGTCTCCCAGCTATTTGCATTTTAATTTCAGGTTCGCTGCGTGAATTTAAAGAAACAACGGGCATTTGGTGGTCTGTGGCGCTTGGGGCTGCTGGTGTCAGTCAGTAATTCTGATCTCTATTTCTCCTAAATCCCTGTCCGTTTGTAGGGTAACCTCCTGACTGGTCCGAAAAAGGGTTATGGACAGTGAAATTAGGACCTTTATTCTCTAACGGAGGTCCATTATTGGAGGTTTGGTTCTGACGATTTTTTGCAGGGCATTGGTTTGCCCAATGTCCGGGTTGTCCGCAATTATAACAATTACCAGATCGTCCATACCCTCTTACTCTACCACGTCTTCCTCTATATTCCCCTCTATTCATCCTTCTATAGTTACCTTGTTATCCTACCATAATAGAGGAGAAAGGTATTTCTTCGGGGTAATCTTTTTTTTTTCTGACTCAACAAACATAGAGGCAGTCTTTTTATCTGGCTGTTCTCTATTTCTCTCTTGTCCGTTAAACATTCCTCGAGGCAAGTAATTCTTTCTATGTTAAATGAACCATCTGAGGGAAAGGGTCTAGTCTTATTTACAGTCCATTTGGACCAATTTGGTAGGTGATCAATGGATAATTGACCACAGTTCTTTAACATAAAGGCTGCTGGCGTGCCTTTCTCGGGTGGCTTACTGGTGCTAGCACCCATTTTAGCAGCTTAAATGGTTCACTTAAAACAATCTAAACTCCCGTGACAATCCGTGATCTGCATTGTATGCCCCTACAGATCAGATTAATAAATTATACATACGTATCAAAATTACAGTCACATCCAATCTTCTTGGTCTTTACTTCAAATCAGTGTCACAAAGTCCTTGACCATTTGTCACTCCGAGTGCCTTTAGAGTTTCGGCACCTACTTTATGGTCCCGGCCTTCATGTGGGGCATTTGCCCTCTTAATAACCGGCCTGAGGCTAGGCGACTGAAACTCAGCACTTCCCGACTGAATTTAGTCAACTGACTGCAACAAGGTTTTTTTAAAAAAATATTTACGACACATTAAGACATATCCTTATGCTTTAAAACTCAAGGGTTCTCAACCCTCGTGGAAGGTATTTCTAACTGGGGAAAATACTGAATCCACAATAGCTTAGTGGATCATGTAAAAGACATCACTATTTTCTCAACCATACATTCCGCCGCGGGACTCACTTCCCCGGCTTGGGTCTTTTCCAACCCCTTCTGCAGTTTTTTTTTTCCCAGCTTAAATATTTTAGTTAAAACATACAACAATTTCATAACACTCTATGATCTGCGTGGGACGCCTCTACAGATCAGACACGACTAAACATTAATACATATAACAATAAACAATAAACAATACACTTGTTAAACAACCAAAGTGTTACTAAATCCCCAACCTATGCAGCCTTACTGGACGAAGTTGCAAAGTTGATTGATAATAACAAGTAGTTAAATACTCACTCTCATAAACATTAAACATTGACACTGTGTTTCAGACAACCGCCCACTCTTCTCTCCTTTTACCCTATTCCCTTTAGCCAAATCTTTAGCAAAAAGGGCCTTCAATTTGTCCCAGCTAACTTCACCCACTCGCTCTCCCTCTACCCTACTCCCTTTAGCCAAATCTTTGGCAAAAAGGGCCTTCAATTTGTCCCAACTAACTTCAAGCTGGAACATTGCTAGTTCAATTTCCAGTAAATCGCTAGCTCCTTAGTTAATCAAATTCCTGACTTAACCTTCTCTCTCAGCAAGCTGGAACCTTGCTAGTTCAATTTCCAATAAATCGCTAGCTCCTTAGTTAATCAAATTCCTGACTTAACCTTCTCTCTCTGGTACCTTTATACAGTCCTTTTCTGCACGATCCTGTTCGCGGGGCGTCAGCGCCTCATGGCTGATCCTCTATTCCGTTTCTGAAAGGGAAGCAGTCACAACGGCAGTTTAACCTCTGAACCTTGTGAGTCAATTACCCGATGGCAGTACTGTCCAATGGAATAAACAGACTATGCGCAGCTATGCTTCTGGCAGGGAAAGTCCCAAAAATGTGGCAAAACACCACCTTCGGCCGATGGGATTTTTCCAAACTGAGCAACGTACTCGGCGTCTGTTAACTCACCAATTGGTACAGCAAGCCATCTCGGTGGAACCTCCAAATTGTTCAAGTGCCTTACTTCTTAGCTCTGGGTAATGACTCAATACACACTTGGATTCGTCAGACGGACAGGCCTTTTATTTCACTTCTTGCAAGGGGAATCAGCACCTCTACTCAAGGGGTGAGGCTACTATTCCAATGATACAGCGTAAACGTTCCATATTTATACAGTGTAACAAACAAGTTTAATTGGCATTCCTTTGTTCCTCAATCAGGATACATTTTAGATTAATCATTAGGTCTTATGACATATTGACAGAAGGATCCTGGACACATAAGTCAACCGTTAATCTATAACAGGGCATGAATCGTGTAACCGGAGGTCCTCTTTAATCATATATTGGGAGGCTAGCTTTGCTTACGGTCACAAGTTATCAGGTCACTGGTTACATCAAAGGAACTCATTATTTCACTTCTACATTCTCATTAGGTGGGCAGACATCTGTTCTTGGCTGTAGTCCGAGTACGTGCAATAGCTTTAGTTACACATCGACACTTGCCCAGTGTCAAGTCTGAAAACTTTTACCCAGCAAGCACTTGAAATTAACCCCTTATATCATGTAGATTTCCTCAGGTCCCGCAACAAGAATTTAGGGAGCTAGGTAGCAGGTTAAAGAGCAGGACCTCAAAGGTTGTAATCTCTGGATTACTCCCGGTGCCACATGCTAGTGAGTATAGGAATAGAAGGATAGAGCAGATGAATGTGTGGCTAAAGAGTTGGTGCAGGAGGGAGGGCTTTAGTTTCCTGGATCACTGGGCCTGCTTCTGGGAAAGGTGGGACTTGTACAAGTCGGACGGGTTGCACCTGAACCAGAGCGGGACAAATATCCTTGCGGGGAGGTTTGCTAGCACTGTTCGGGGGGGTTTAAACTAAAATGGCAGGGGGTTGGGAACCTGAGCAGGGAGACAGAGGAAAGGAAAACAGGGATAAAAGCAAAAGATAGGAAGGAGAAAAACAAAAGAGGCAGTCAGAGAAATCAACAGTTTAAATCAAACGTGGCCACAGTAAATAATAATTCTAATAGGTCTAAGAGCGTTAAAAAAATAAGCCTGAAGGCTTTGGCCTAGAAATTCATTAGGGCGCTGCCAGCTTTGCGCCCAGTTAACGCCAAAAGAGTGATTTTGCGCCAAAAATGAGTTTGCGCAGATATTCAGCGCAGCGGTATTGCCGGCGGTAGCCGTTAGCGCTGCGCCGGCACCGATGACATCATCGGTGTGCGCAGTGCCCCTGTACCGCCCCGAAACCGGCCCGATCCCCATATATAGTTGCGGCCGCCTCCTCCGAAGCGGCCGCAAACAGCGACCAGAGAACGGGGCCGTACTGAATCCTTAGTGGGGTGCTTTAAAGGGGAAGGTGCGGCCGGCCGCTTTTTCGGCGGCCGCCTGCCCGCACCTCCTTCCCCGGCCTCCTCCACCCCCCCCCCACGGCATTGTCGGCTGGTTTGCGGGAGCCCGGCACTTCTCCGTTGTGCCAGGCTCTTTTGCCGGCACTTGCGATCGGGGCTCCGGCTGTTGCAGGCACCTCCCCCTTAAGAGAAGGAGGAGGCCTGCAGTACCGCAGCCTGCCGCTCCGCAGCGGCTGGCGCAGCGGCGCCAAGAGCGCTGATATTCAGTGTCAGCGCCCCAAGCGGAGGCGGGCACACACTGGTATAGCGCCCGGCTCCGAATTGGGGCGCTAACAATGAATATCTGACGATCGCTATAGGCTTCCCGCCCAGCGCTAACTTTTGGGCGCTAGCCAGCTGGCGGGGCCATAGTGAATTTCTAGGCCTTTGTGTCTTAATGCGAGGAGCATTTGTAATAAGGTGGATGAATTGGCTGCGCAAATAGAGGTAAACGAATACGATTTGGTTGGGATTACAGAAACGTGGCTCAAGGATGGCCAAGACTGGGAACTCAACATCCAGGGGTATTCGATATACAGGAAAGATAGGCAAAAAGGAAAGGGAGGTGGGGTAGCATTGCTGGTTAAAGAAGGGATTAATACAATTGTAATGAAGGATATTAGCTCTGATGATGTGGAATCTGTATGGGTAGAATTGAGAAATACTAAGGGGAAAAAAACATTAGTGGGAGTGGTATATAGACCTCCAAACAGTAAGGCGGAGGTTGGGGATGGCATTAAAAGGGAAATTAAAGAAGCGTGCAATAAGGGCACAGCAATCATCATGGGTGACTTTAATCTACATATAGATTGAGCCAACCAAATTAGTACCAATACTGTGGAGGAGGAA
Organism: Somniosus microcephalus; assembly: GCF_052327205.1. NCBI lineage: Eukaryota > Metazoa > Chordata > Chondrichthyes > Squaliformes > Somniosidae > Somniosus > Somniosus microcephalus. Next base: position 88,881,074 of record NC_140999.1, on the reverse strand, counting down.
TTCCTGGAGTGTTTACGGGATGGTTTCCTGGACCAATATGTCAAGGAGCCAACCAGAGATCAGGTCATCTTAGACTGGGTATTATGTAATGAGAAAGGATTAATTAGCAATCTTGTTGTACGAGGCCCCTTGGGTCGGAGCGATCATAATATGATTGAATTCTTCATTAAGATGGAGAATGAAGTAGTTGACTCGGAGACTGGGGTCCTCAATTTAAATAAAGGAAACTACGATGGTCTGAGGAGCGAGTTGGGTAGGATTGAGTGGGGAATGGCGCTCAAAGGGTTGATGGTGGATAGGCAATGGCAAACATTCAAAGACCGAATGGATGAGCTACAGAATTTGTTCATACCAGTTTGGCATAAAACTAAAACAAAAAAGGTGACTCAACCGTGGCTAACAAGGGAAATTAGGGATAGCATAAGATCCAAGGAGAGGACATATAAATTGGCTAGAAAAAGCAATAATCCTGAGGATTGGGAGAAGTTTAGGAGTCAACAAAGGAGGACAAAGGGATTAATTAAGAAAGGGAAAATAGAATATGAGAGTAAGCTATCAGGGAATATAAAAACTGACTGTAAAAGCTTTTATAGATATGTGAAGAGAAAAAGATTGGCGAAGTCTAGCATAGGTCCCTTGCAGTCAGAATCAGGGGAATTTATAATGGGAAACAAGGAAATGGCCGACCAACTAAATACATACTTTGGTTCTGTCTTCACAAAGGAGGACACAAATAACCTCCCAGAGATGTCGGGGAACATAGGGTCTGATGAAAGAGAGGAACTGAAAGAAATCAGTATTTGTAGGAAAATGGTGTTAGGAAAATTGATGGGACTGAAGGCCGATAAATCCCCAGGGCCTGATGGTCTACATCCCAGGGTACTTAAGGAAGTAGCCCTAGAGATAGTAGATGCATTACTGGTCATCTTCCAGAACTCGATAGACTCTGGAACGGTACCCATGGATTGGAGGGTACTAATGTTACTCCACTATTCAAAAAAGGTGGTAGAGAAAAAGCGGGGAATTATAGACCGGTAAGCCTGACATCGGTAGTGGGGAAAATGCTAGAGTCTATTATAAAAGATGTAATAGCAGAGCACTTGGAAAGCAGTGACAGGATCGGACAAAGTCAACATGGATTTACGAAAGGTAAATCATGCTTGACTAATCTACTGGAATTTTTTGAGGGTGTAACTGGTAAAATAGATAAGGGAGAACCAGTGGATGTGGTGTATTTGGACTTTCAGAAGGCTTTCGATAAGATCCCACATAAGAGATTAGCGTGCAAAATGGGATTGGGGGCAAGGTATTGACTTGGATAGAGAACTGGTTGGCGGACAGAAAGCAAAGAGTTGGAATAAACGGGTCGTTTTCCGAGTGGCAGGCAGTGACTTGTGGGGTACCGCAAGGATCGGTCCTAGGACCCCAGCTGTTCACAATATATAATAATGATCTGGATGAGGGAATTGGATGTAATATCTCCAGGGACAGGGTACTGAATTTGGATGATCAGCCATGATCACATTGAATGGCGGAGCAGGCTCGAAGGGCCGAATGGCCTACTCCTGCTCCTATCTTCTACGTTTCTATGTTTCTCCCTTCCTCCATCAATCCCTCTGCACACCCCCTCCATCCCCCCTCTCTTCATCCTTCACCTCGCACCCTCCCTCTCTTCCTCCCTCCCATCCTCCCTTCCACACTCCCTCCATTTCTTCCACCCTCCCTTTCGCCCTCACTGCCTCCCCTTTCCTCCTCAATTCCTCCTTCCATTTCTCACTGCCACCCTCCCTTCTTCCCACCTCCCTCCCTTCCTCTCTCCCTCTCCCTCCCCTCCATCCCTTCCTCCATTTCTTCACCACTCCCTCTCTCCCTCCCTCCACTCACCCCCTCCATACCTCCCTCCATCTCTCCCCCTCTTCTTCCCTTCCTCTCTCCCTCTATCCCTCCCTCTGTCTCTTCAACTCTCCCCTTCCTCTCTTCCTCTCCCTCCCTCCTCCATTTCTCCCTCTCTTCATTCTTCCCCTCCTTTCTCACTTCTCTTCCTCCCTCCCTCACTTCCTCCCTCCCTCTCTCATTCCCTGCCCCCTGCCTCCACTCTCCCCCTCCATTCCTCCCTCCATCTCACCCCCTCCCTTTCTCGCTTCCCTCCCTTCATCCCCTCCCTCCATCCCCTCCCTCACTCACTTCCTCCGTTCCTCACTCCCTCCCCAACCACCCCACCCTCCTTCCATTCCTTTATTGCTCCAAACCCTCACTCTCTCCCTCTCTTCCTCCCTCACCTCCCTTCCTCGCTTCCCTCCCTTCTTCCCTCTCTTCCTCCCTCCCTGCCCTACCATACTCCCTCCCTTCCTTACTCCCTCCACTCCTCTCTCCATCCACTCCTCTCTCCCTTGCTCCATCCCTCCCGCCTCCCTCCACTTGCTCCCTCCCTACCTAACTTCCTCCAATCTCTCCCTCCCTCCCTCCACACACTCCCTACCTTGCTCCCTCCCCCTCTCCCTAGCTCACTACACTGCCCCCTCCCTCCCTCCCTCCATTCATTCCAACACTACTTTCCCCCCTCCCTCTCTTTATCCTGTGATCCCTCCCACCACACCCATCCACCCTCCCCTCTCTCCATCCCTGTCTTGCTCCCTTACTCCATCCCTCCCTTTGTTCATCCATCCTCTCCCTCCATCTCTCTCTTCCACACTCCCTCCACTCCCTCCCCATCACCAGCAAACCCCCTTCCTCCCACCCTCGGCTCCCTCCCTTCCTCTCTTCTGCCCCCTCCCTTCCTCTCTTCTGCCCTCACTTCCCTCCCTCGATTCCTACCTCCCTCCCTTCCTCCCCCTCTCCTTCTCATTTCCCTCCCTTCTTCCCTCCCTTTACTCACTCCCATCCTACCTCCATCTCTTCCACCCTCCGTCCGCTCCATCACTCCCGCTCTTGCTCCCTCCACCCCCTCCATCACTCCCGCTCTTGCTCCCTCCACTCGCTCGCTCCACACAGTTCCTCCCTCCCACCACTCCCTCCCTCCATCCCATCCACCATCACCGCCTGCCGCTGCCTCCACTCTATCGCTACCTTCCTCACCCTCTCTTCCTTCCTCCCCTCCCCTCCTCTCTCCCTCTCTTCCTCCCCTCCCTCCCCTCTGTCCATTCCCCTCTTGATCCCTTCCTTCCTCCCTCCATCCATCTCTTCACTCTTCCCCTACCTCCCTTCCTCTCTTCCCTCACTCTCTCCCTCCCTCGCTTCCTCCCTGCCTACCTCCATCTCATCCTCTCATTCCTCTCTCCCTACCTCCATCTCATCCTCTCTTCCTCCCTCCCTCCTTTTCTCCTGCCCTCCCTTTGCCCCTCCCTCCATTTCTTCCTCCCACCCTCCCTTCCTCCCCTCCTCCCACTCTCTCTATTCTTCCCTCCCTACCACCCTTCCTCTCTCCAGTCTCTCCTTTCCTCCCTCCCTCTCTTCCTCCCTCCCGTCTCTCCTTTCCTCCCTCCCTGCCTCTCTTCCATTCCACTCCCTCCCTCCTTTTGTCCTTCAGCTCCCTCTCTCCCTTCCTCCATCCATCCCTCTGCACTCCCCCTCCATCCCCCTCTCTTCATCCTCCCCCTCCATCCCCCTCTCTTCATCCTTCCCCTCACACCCTCCCTCTCTTCCTCCCTCCCTTCCACACTCCCTCCATTTCTTCCACCCTCCCTTCCTCCCCTCTCCCCCTCAATTCCTCCCTCCATCCCTCCCTCCCTCCCCCTCAATTCCTCCCTCCATCCCTCCCTCCCTCCCTCCCTCCCCCTCAATTCCTCCCTCCATCCCTCCCTCCCTCCTCTTCATCCCTCCCCTCCCTCCTTCCCCTCCCTTCCTTCCATTTCTTCCTCACTCCCTCTCTCCCTCTCTGCCTCCCTCTCTCTGCTCTCCCCCTCCATTCCTACCTCCATCTCTCCATCCCACCGTCTCTTCAACTCTCCCCTCCCTCACTTCCTTCCTCTCTTCCTCCCCTCCCTCTCGGTCTCCCTCCCTCCCCCCTCCATTTCTCTCTCCATTCTTCCCCTCCATTCTCCCCTCTCTTCCTCCCTCCCTCCCACTCTCATTCCCTGCCTCCCTGCCTCCACTCTCACACACACAGAATCACACAGAAACCCCACAGTGCAGATAGAGGCCATTTTGGCCCATCGAGCCTGCACCGACACATATCCCACCCGATCCCCGTAACCCCCACACCAACACATATCCCACCCTATCCCCGTAACCCCACATATTTAATCCCCCTAACACTAAGGGTCAATTTATCATAGCCAATCAACCTAACCCGCAGATCTTTGGACTGTGGGAGGAAACCGGAGCACCCGGAGGAAACCCACGCAAATACAGGGAGAATGTGCAAACTCCACACAGACAGTCACCCGAGGCCGGATTCGAACCCGGGACCCTGGCACTGTGAGGCAACAGTGCTAACCACTATGCCACCATTCCTCCCTCCATCTCTCCCCCTCCCTTTCTCGCTTGCCTCCCTTCATCCCTCCCTTCCTCCCTCCCCTTCCTCCCTCCCTGCCTGCACATACTCACTCCCACCCTCCCTCCATTCAATCCCTCCCTCCCTCACTCACTTCCTCCGTTCCTCACTCCCTCCCCAACCTCCCCACCCACCCCACCCTCCTGCCATTCCTTTATTGCTCCAAACCCTCACTCTCTCCCTCTCTTCCTCCCTCACCTCCCTATCTACCTCCCTTCCTCGCTTCCCTCCCTTCTTCCCTCACTTCCTCCCTCCCTGCCCTACCATACTCCCTCCCTACCTTACTCCCTCCACTCCCTCCCTTCCTCCCTCCACTCTCCTCTCCCTCGCTCCCTCCCTCCAGCCTCCCTCCCTCTCTTCCTCCCACTCTCCCTCCACTTGGTCCCTCCCTACCTAACTCCCTCCAATCTCTCCCTCCCTCCATCCACACCCTCCCTACCTTGCTCCCTCCCCTCCCTCTTGGCCTCCATCCCCTCCCTCTATCCCTAGCTCACTACCCTGCCCCCTCCCTCCCTCCATTCATTCCAACCCTACTTTCCCTCCTCCCTCTCTTTCTCCTGCCCTCCCTCCCACCACACCCATCCACACTCCCCTCACTCCATCCCTGTCTTGCTCCCTTACTCCCTCCCTCCCTTTGTTCATCCATCCTCTCCCTCCATCTCTCTCTTCCACACTCCCTCCACTCCCTCCCCATCACCAGCAAACCCCCTTCCTCCCACCCTCCCTCCCCTGGCTCCCTCCCTTCCTCCCTCCACTCCATCCCTCCCACGCTCCCTCCCTCCCACTCTTCCCCTCTTCTGCCCTCACTTCCTCCCTTCCTCCCCACCCCTTCCTCCATCCATTCCTACCTCCCTCCCTTCCTTCCCCTCTCCCCCTCCCTTTCTCATTTCCCTCCCTTCTTCCCTCCCTTCCTCCCTTCCCTCCCTGCCTGCCCATACTCACTCCCTTCCTACCTCCATCTCGTCCTCTCTTCCTCCCATTCCTCTCTCCCTCCCTCCCTCCATCTCTTCTTCCCTCCCTCCATCCCTCTCTTCCGTCCTCCCTTCCACCCTCCCCTCCCTCCTTTCCTCCCTTCCACTCTTCCTCCCTCCCTCTCTTTATCTCTTCCTCCCCTCCCTCTCTCGCTTCCTCCCTCCCTCACTTCTTCCCTCCCACCCTCCCTCCTTTCCTCCCTTCCTCGCTCCCTCCCTCCTTTTCTCCTGTCCTCCCTTTGCCCCTCCCTCCATTTCTTCCTCCAACACTCTCTCCCTCCCTTCCTCCCTCCCTCCCTCCCTTCCTCCACCCACCCTCTCTTCCTCCCTTCCACCCCCTCTCGCCCTCTCTCCCTCCCATCCTCCCTCCATCTCTTCATCCCTCCCCTCCCTCTCTCCCTCCTTTCCTCCCTCCCTCCATTTCTTCCTCACTCCCTCTCTCCCTCCCTGCCTCCCACCCTCCACTCTCCCCTCCATTCCTCCCTCCATCTCTACCTCCCACCCTCCCTCCCTCTCTTCCTCCCTTCCTCTCTCCCTCTATCCCTCCCTTCCTCCCTCTGTCTCTTCAGCCCTCCCCTCCCTCCCTCCCTCCCTTCCTCTCTTCCTCCCCCTCTCTTCCTCCCCCCTCCATTCCTCCCTCCCTCTCTTCATTCTTCCCCTCCTTTCCTCCCTCCCTCCCTTCCTCTCTCCCTCACTTCCTCCCTTCCTCATTCCCTCCATTTCTCCCTCCCTCCCCTCCATCCCTTCCGCTATTCCTCCCTCCACTCACTCCCTTCCCACTCTTCCTCCCTCCCTCCACTCACTCCCTTCCTTGCTTCCCTCCGTCCCTTCCACCCATCCCTCCCTTCCTCACTTCCCTCCCCTCTTCCCTCCCTTCCTCCCTCACCTTCCTCCATCCCTGCCCTACCATATTCCCTCCCTACCTTACTCCCTCCACTCTCCTCTCCCTCGCTCCCTCCCTCCCGCCTCCCTCCCTCTCTTCCTCCCACTCTCCCTCCACTTGCTCCCTCCCTCCCTATCTCCCTCCAATCTCTACCTCCCTCCCTCCACACCCTCCCTAACTTGCTCCCTCCCCTCCCTCTCGGCATCCATCCTCTCCCTCTCTCCCTAGCTCACTACCCTGCCCCCTCCCTCCCTCCATTCATTCCAACCCTACTTTCCCCCCTCCCTCTCTTTCTCCCGCCCTCCCTCCCACCACACCCATCCATCCTCCCCTCTCTCGATCCCTTTCTTGCACCCTTACTCCCTCCCCCCCTTTGTTCCTCCATCCCCTCCCTCCATCTCTTCCTTCCACAGTCCCTCCACTCCCTCCCCATCACCAGCAAACCCCCTTCTTCCCACCTTCCCTCCCCTGGCTCCCTCCGTTCCTCCCTCCACTCCATCCCTCCCACGCTCCCTCCCTCCCTCCCGCTCTTCTTCTCTTCCGCCCTCACTTCCTCCCTTCCTCCCCATCCCTCCCTCTCTCTCATCCCCTCTCCCCTCCCTCCATGCCAATCTTCATCCCTCCCTCCCCTCCCACCAATTCCTCCCTCCCTCTCCTCCCTTCCTCCCTCCCTCCCCTCCCTCCCAACCCACCTCATCCTCGCTCCCTTTATCCCTCCAAACCCTCCCTTTCTACCTCTCTTCCTCCCTCCCCTCCCTCCCTCCCTTCCTATCTCACTCCATTCCTCCCTCTCTTCCCCCTCTCTGCATCCGTCCCTCCCTCCTTCCCTCTCTTCCTCCCTCCCCTCCCTCTCTCCCTCCCTCCCTTTCTTGCTTCCCTCCCTTCTTACCTCCCTTGCTCCCTCCCCTCCCTTTCTCCCTGCCTGCCCATTCTCACTCCCTCCCTACCTACCTCACTTCCTCCCCCCCTCCAACACCCCACTCTTCCTCGCTCCACTCGCTCCCTCCCCACAGTTCTTCCCTTCCTCCACTCCCTCCCTCACTCCATCCCATCCACCCTCCCCTCCCACCGCTACCTCCACTCCATGACTATCTTCCTCCCTCGCCACCCTTTCTTCATTCCTCACCTCCCTTTCCTTCCTCTCTCCATCTCTTCCTCCCTGCATCCCTCCCCTCTCTCCATTCACCTCTTGCTCTCTTCCTCCCTCCCACTCTGTCCATCCCACTCTTCCTCCCTCCCTCCCCTCCCACCCCACCCTCCCTCCAATCCCTCCCTTTATCCCTCCAAACCCTCCCTCTCTACCTCACTTCATCCCTCCCATCCCTCTCTCCCTCCCTCCCCACCTGCTGTCTCTTCCTCACTCTCTCCCTCCCCTCCCTAACTCCCTCCACTCGCTCCTTACCTTCCACTCTCTCCTCCATCTCTGCCTCTGTCTCCTCCCTCTCTCCCACACACTCACCCCTTCCCCTCCCTCCCTTCCTCCCTCCCTCCCTCCATTCCTTCCTCCCCATCCTTCCTCTCTCCCTCCCTCTCTTCCTCCCTCCATCCCTCCCCTCCCAACCTCCCTCCATGTTGTCTCTCCATTCCTATCTTGTTCCCTTCCTCCCTCTCACTACCTCCCTCCACTCCCTCCATCCCTCTCTTCCTCCCTTCCTAACTCCCTCCCTTCCCTCCCCTCACACCCCCCTCCCCTCCATTCCTCACCCCCTCCATTCCTACCTAACTCCCTCTCTTCCTCCCTCTCTTCCTCCCTCCCTCGCCTCCCTCAATTCCTCCCTCCCTCCCTCCACTCCCTCTCTTCCTACATCTCCTCCCTCCCTCCCTCCCCTCCCCTTCCTTCCACCACTCCCTTCCTCCCTCCAACCCCTCCCTCTCCCCTTCCTCCCTGCCTCCCTCCCTCCCTTCCTCCCCTCCCATCCTCACTTCACTCCCTTCCTCCCACTCCTCCCTCCCTTCCTCGCTTCACTCCCCTCTTCCTGCCATTTCTCCCTCCACTCACTCTCTCCCTCCGACCCTCCCTTCCTCCCACCCCTCCCATCATTCCTCCCATCCTCCACTCCCTTCCTCGCTTCACCCCCTTCCTCCAACTCCTCCCTCCCTTCCTCGCTTCCCTCCCTTCTTCCCACCATTTCTCCCTCCACTCCCTCTCTCCCTCCCTCTCCCCTTCCTCTCTGCTTCCCTCCCACCCACCCTTCCTTCCTCCACTCCCTTCCTTGCTTCCCTCCCTTCCTCCCACACCTCCCTCCCTTCGTCGCTACCCTCCCTCCTTCCCGCCCTTTCACTCTCCACTCCCTCTCTCCTGCCCAATCTCCCTTCCTCCTTCCCCTCCCTCAATTCCTCACTCCTGTTGCTCCCTCCCTCCCTTCCTCGCTTCCCTCCCTCCCTCCCATCCCTCTCTCCCTTTCTTGCTTCCTTCCCCTTTTCCCTCCCTTCCTCCCTCCCCTTCCTCCCTCGCTGCCCTACCATACTCCCTCCCTACTTCCCTCCTTCCACTCCCTTCCTTCCTCCCTCCACTCGCACTCTCCCTTGCCCCCTCTCTCTCCTCATCCTTCTCTCCTTCCACTTGCTCCCACCCTCCCTACCTCCCTCCAATCTCTCCCTCCCTCCCTCCACTCCCTCCCTACCTTCCTCCCTCCCCTCACTCTCAGCCTCCTTCCCCTCCCTCTCTCTAGCTCGCTACCCTGCCCTGTCCCTCCGTCCCCCCGTTCCTTCCACCCTACTATCACCCCTCCCTCTCTCTCTTCTTCCTTCCACCACATCCCACCCATTCTACTTACTATCTCTCCATCCTCCTCTTGCTCCTGTACTCCCGCCCTCCCTCTGTTCCTCCCTCCCCTCCCTCCACCTCTCTCTTCCACACTCCCTCCCCTCACTCACCTCACCAACAACCCCCTCTCCTCCCACCCTCCCTCCCCTTGTTCCCTCCCTTCTTCCCTCCACTCCATCCCTCCCACCCTCCCTCCCGCCCTGCTCTTCCTCCCTGCCACTCTCTCTTCCTCCCTTCCTCCCTCCATCCCTCCCACCCTCACTCTCTTTCTCCATCCCTCCCCTCCATCCCACCCTCCCTCCCTTCCTACCTCCCTCCCTTGCTCCCACTTCCTCCCACTCTTCATCACTTCCTCCCTCCCTGCCTCTAATCCTCCCTTCCTTCCTCCCTCTATTCCTCACTCACTCCCTCCCTCCATCCCTCCAATCCCTCCCTCCCTCCTTCCCTCTCCTACTCGCTTCCCTCCCTTCTTCCTTCCCTTCCTCCCTCCCCTCCCTCCCTACCTCCCTCTCTTCCTCCCTCCCTCCCCTCCATCCCTCCCACTCTTCCTCCCTCCACTTGCTCCCTCCCCACACTTCCTCCCTCCCTTCACTCCCTCCCTTCCCCCCTCCATCCCTCCCTCCATCCAATCCTCCCTCCACTCCCACCCCACCCTCCAGTCCCTCACTACCTTCCTCCCTCCCCTCCCTCTCTTCCTTCCTCCCCTCCCTTCCTCCCTTCTTTTATCTCTTCCTCACTCCCTCCCCTCTCTCCATTCCCCTCTTGCTCCCTTACTCCTGACCTCTCTCTGTTCCTCCCTCCCCTCCCTACCCTAACCAACAACCTCCCTTCCTCCGTTCCTCACTCCCTCCCCTCCCTCCCGCCCACACCAACCTCCCTCCATCCTTTTATCCCTCCAAACTCTCCCTCTCCCTCTCTTCCTCCCTCCCCTCCCTATCTCCCTCCCTTCCTCGCTACCCTCCCTTCTTCCCTCCCTTCCTCACTCCCCTCACTCCCTGCCATCCCATACTCACTCCCTCCCTATCTCCCTTTCTTCCACCCTCGCCTCCCCTCCCTATATCCCTCTCTTCCTCCCTCCCCTCCCACACCACCCGCCCTCCCTCCAATCCCTCCCACCCTCTCTTCCTCCCTTTCCTTCTCCCTCCCCTCCCACCCCTCCCACCCCACCCTTCCTCCCTCCATTTATCCCTCCAAACTCTCCCTCTCTCCCTCTCTTCCTTCCTCCATCCAACTCTCCATCCCTTCTTCCATCCCCTACCTCCTTCCATCCCTCCCTTCCTCCCACCCCCCTCCATTCCTCCCTCCCCTCCATCCCTTCATCGCTTCCCTCCCTTCTTCCCTCCCTTTCTCCCTCCCCTCCCTCCATCTCTGCCCCCCATACTCCCTCCCTACCTTAGTCCCTTCACACCATCCCTTCCTCCCTCCACTCCCTCCCTCCACTTGCTCACTCCCTCCCTACCGCCCTCCCTCCTCTCCCTCCCTACTTTGCTCCCTCCCCTCCCTTTCTGCCTCCATCCCCTCCCTCTCTCCCACGCTCCCTACCCTTGCCCCCTCCCTCCATCCCTTCCTCCCTCCACTTCCTCCCTCCATCCCCTCACACCACTTCCTCCCTCCCCTCCCCCTCTCCTCCTCCCTCCTTCCCTTCTTCCCTCCACTCGCTCCCTCCCTCCATCATTTCCACCTCCCCTTAATCCCTTCCCTCCCTCCATCTGGAATCTGGAACAGTACCCATGGATTGGAGGGTAGCTAATGTTACCCCACTATTCAAAAAGGGTGGTAGAGAGAAAGCAGGGAATTACAGAGTGGTAAGCCTGACATCAGTAGTGGGGAAAATGCTAGAATCCATTATAAAGGATGTAATAGCTGAGCACTTGGAAAACAGTGACAGGATCGGACAAAGTCAACATGGATTTACAAAAGGTAAATCGTGCTTGACTAATCTACTGGGATTTTTTGAGGATGTAGCTGGGAAAATAGATAAGGGAGCTCCAATAGATGTGGTGTATTTGGACTTTCAAAAGGCTTTCGATAAGGTCCCGCATAAGAGATTAGCATGTAAAGTTAATGCACATGGGATTGGGGGCAAGGTATTGACTTGGATAGAGAACTGGATGGCGGACAGAAAGCAGAGAGTAGGAATTAACGGGTCTTTTTCCGAGTGGCAGGCAGTGACTAGTGGGGTACCGCAAGGATCGGTCCTTGGACCCCAGCTATTCACAATATACATTAATGATCTAGATAAGGGAACTAGATGTAATATCTCCAAGTTTGCAGACGACACAAAGCTGGGTGGGCGTGTGTGCTGCGAGGAGGATACCGAGAAACTCCAGGATGATTTGGACAGGTTGGGTGATTGGGCAGAAGCAATATAACGTAGATAAATGCGAGGTTATCCACTTTGGTGTCAAAAACAGAAAGGCAGACTATTATCTGAATGGCAATAGATTGGGAGAAGGGAAATGCAACGAGACCTGGGTGTCCTTGTGCACTAGTCGCTGAAGGTAAGCATGCAGGTGCAGCAGGCGGTTAAGAAGGCAAATGGTATGTTGGCCTTCATAGCAAAAGGGTTTGAGTACAGGAGCAAGGATGTCCTGCTGCAGTTGTACAGGGCCTTGGTGAGACCACACCTTGAGTATTGTGTGCAGTTTTGGTCATCTTATCTGAGGAAGGATGTTCTTGCCATGGAAGGAGTTCAGCGAAGATTCAGCACGGTGACATAGTGGTTAGCACTGTTGCCTCACAGTGCCAGGGACCCGGGTTCAAATCCGGCCTCGGGTGACTGTCTGTGTGGAGTTTGCACATTCTCCCCGTGTTTGCGTGGGTTTCCTCTGGGTGCTCCGGTTTCCTCCCACAGTCCAAAGATGTGCGGGTTAGGTTGATTGGCCATGATAAAAATTGGCCCTTAGTGTTAGGGGGGATTAAATACGTGGAGTTACGGGGTTACGGGGATAGGGCTTGGGTGGGATGGCTGTCAGTGTAGGGACCGGGTGCTAGGGTTTGGATGATCAGCCATGATCTCGTTGAATGGCGGAGCAGGCTCGAAGGGCCGAATGGCCTACTCCTGCTCCTATCTTCTATATTTCTATGTTTCTATGTTTCTATTCACAAGGCTGATCCCTGGGATGGAAGGAATGACGTATGAGGAGAGATTGGGTCGATTGGGCTTATACTCGCTGGAGTTTAGAAAAATGAGAGGGGATCTCATCGAAACTTATAAAATTCTGACAGGTCTGGACAAACTAGATGCAGGTAGAATGTTCCCGATGGTTGGAGAGTCCAGAACCAGGGGTCATAGTCTAAGGATAAGAGCTAAGCCATTTAGGACAGAGATGAGGAAGAATTTCTTCACCCAGAGAGTGGTGAACATGTGGAATTCTTTACCACAGAAGGCGGTTGAGGCCAAGTCTTTAAATATATTCAAGAAGGAGTTAGATATATTTCTTAGAGCTAAAGGTATCAAGGGGTATGGGGAGAAGGCAGGTACGGGGTACTGAATTTGGATGATCAGCCATGATCTCATCGAATGGCGGAGCAGGCTCAAGGGGCCGAATGGCCTACTCCTGCTCCTATCTTCTATGTTTCTATGTTTCTATCCACCCTCACTTCTTCATGCCCTCCATTCCCCCATCCATTCCTCCTTCCAGTCCCTCCCTCCCACCCTTCCTCGCTCCACTCACTCCCTCCCTCCCACCCCTCCCCTGCTTCTGAACTTTCCTCCTGCCATTCCTCCCTCCCTTCATCCCACCTCTCCCTCCCTCTCTTCCTCCCTCCACTCATTCCCTCCCTCCATCTTTTCCTCCCTCCCTTCATCCCTTCATCCCTTCCTAGATCCCAACCCACACCCCTCCCTCTCTTCCTCCTGCCCTCCTTCCCTCCCTTCCTCCATCCCTTCCTCCCCCTCCCCCTCATTCACTTCCTCCCTCCATCCATCCCTCTCTTTCTCCCTTTTTCCCTCCCTCCCCTCCCTCCTCTCACGCCCTCTGCTCCCTTCCTCACACCCTCCCTCCCTTCCTCCCTCCATCCCTCCCTCTCTTCCTCCCTCCCTCCCCTCCCTCCCTCCCTTCCTCCCTCGCTCCCTCCATAACATCCTCCCAGCCCCCCTCTCTTCCTCCAACCACTCCATACCTGCCCTCCCCCCTTCTTCCACCCAACCCTTCCTCCCCCCTCGCTCTCTTCCTCACTCCCTCCCTCCCCTCTCTCCATTCCCCTCTTGCTCCCTTCCTCCCTCCCTCTCTCTTATCACCCCCATCTTTCTCCCTCCCCTCCCTCAATCCCTCCCTTCCTCCCTCCCTCCACTCCCTCTCTTCCTCCGTCCAATCCTGCTCCACTTTCTCCCTCCCTCCCTCCATTCCTCCCCGCCCTTCCTCTCTTCCCTCCCTCCTACCTGCCCTTTCTCCCTCCACTCCCTCTCTGCCTCCCACCCTCCCTTCCTGCCTCCCTTGCTACCCTCCCTTCCTCCCACCCCTCTCCCTTCCTTGCTTCCCTCCCTCTCTCGCTCGCTCCCTCCCTTCTGCCTCCCTCCTTCTCTTCCTCCCTTTCTCCCTGCACTTGCTCCCTCCCTCCCTACCTCCCTCCAATCCCTCCCTCCCTCCCTCCACTCCCGCCCTACCTTCCCCCTCCCTCCCTCCATTCCTTCCTCCCCTTCCATCCTCCTCCCTTCCTCTTTTCCTCCCTCCCTCCTTCACATCCCACCCATCCACCACCCCCTCTCTCCATCTTCATCTTGCTCCCTTACTCACTCCTTCCATCTGATCCTCCCTCCCCTCCCTCCCTCTCTCTCTTCCACCCTCCCTCCCCTCCCTCCCCTCACCACCAAACCCCCTTCCTCCCACCCTTCTTCCCCTGGCTCCATCACTCACTCCCTCCCTCCCTCCGCCCCGCTCTTCCTCCCTGCCACACTCTCTTCCTCCCTTCCTCCCTCCGTCACTCGCTCCCTCACTCTCTTTCTCCATCCCTCCCCTCCATCCCACTCTCCCTCCATTCCTACCTCCATCCCTTCCTCCCTCTCTTCCTCCCTCTCTTCTTCCCTTGCTCCCTCCCTCCCTCTCTTCCTCCGTCCCTCGCTTCATCACACCCTCCCTTCATCCCTCCAAATCCTCCCTCCCTCCTTCCCTCTCTCCCTCCCTCCCCTCCCTCTCCCCCTCCCTACCTCGCTTCCCTCCCTGCTCCACTCCCTTCCTCCCTCCCCTCACTCCCACCCTGCACTCCCATACTCACTCCCTCCCTACCCCCTCTTCCTGCCTCCCTTCCATCCCTCCCACTCTTCCTCCCTCCACTCGCTCCCTTCCCTCACTTCCTCCCTCCTCCACTCCCACACTCCCTCCCTCCCTCTCTTCCTCCCTCCATCCCCTCACTCCATTCCCCTCTTGCTCACTTCCTCCCTCCCCCTCTCTTCCACCCCATCCCTCTCTTATTCAATTCAATTCAAATCAAATCGCTTTATTGGCATGACAAGTTACATCTTATGTTGCCAAAGCATCGAAAAACATTCATGTTTGTGCACAAAAATACAGATCTATCCATACAGTGTATAAACAGATATATCCCTGAGTGTATAAATATACTTTCATATAATTTATATATACTCTTTTCTTATATTTAGTGGTTGTCCCTCTGTTTATGGCAAGCTGTAACATAGTGTGCGCTAGTGTTACACAATTTCTCTCTTCCCCTAGTAGGTATGGAAGTTTTTGGTCGTCCTTCAAATTTCTGAATTCCGGGCATATTTTTGTGAATTTTGGGTAGAAGTTCTCCCTTATGCCCTGATATTTTCTACAAGCTGTGAGGAAGTGCATCTCTGTCTCCACCACTCCCTGACTGCAGTGAGAGCATATCCTGTCCTCTCTTGGTAGCCGGGTCTGCCTGTGTCTACCTTTTTCGATCGCCAGGCTATGTTCACTAAGTCTCTACATTGTCAAGGTTTTTCTCAGTTTGCTATCCTTTACCATGGTCAGGTAATCAGCCATGTTGTATTGTATGTTTAGGGCCAAGTAGCAATTGAGTTTGCTTTGGGTTTTTGTTGTTTCTCCCTTCCTCCACTCCCACACCACCCTCCCTCCCTTCCTCCCTCCATCCCTCTCTCCCTACCTATCTTCCTCTCTCCCTCCCCTCACACCACAACCTCACTCCCTCCCTTTATCCTTCCAAACCTTCCCTCTCTCCCTCTATTCCTCCCTCCCTCTCTCCCTCCATTTTTCAACAACTACCTCCCTCCGTCCCTCTCTTCCTCCCACCCCTCATTCCATTCCTCCATCCCCTCCCTCGCTGCCTCCCTCCCTTCCTCCCTTCCCTCCATTCTTCCCTCCCTTCCTCCCTCCCCTCACGCCATCCCTGCCTCCCTTACTCCCTCCCTACCTCCCTCCCTCCACTCCCTACCTACCTTCCTCCCTCCCCTCCCTCTCTGCCTCCATCCCCTCCCTCTCTCCCTCACTCCCTACCCTTCTGCCCTCCCTCCCTTTTCCCCTCCCACCACTCCTTTCGTCGGTCCCCTCCCTGACTCTTTTCCTCCCTCCCCTCCTTCTCTCTTCCTCCCTCCCTCCTTCCCTTTCTCCCTCCACTGCCTCCCTCCATCCATCAGTTCCTCCTCCCCTACAGCACTTTCCTCCCTCCCTCCCTTCCTCTCTTACTCCCACACTCCCTTCCTCCCTCCACTCCCTGCCTCCCTCCATCTTCTGCTCCTTCCCTTCATCCCTTCCTCCACCCCAACCTCCAACCCTCCCTCTCTTCCTCCCTCCCTCATTCCCTTCCTTCCTCCATCCCTTCCTCCCTCCTTTCCCTCCCTACATCCCTTCCTTCCCTCCTTTCCTCCCACCACTCACCACTCCCTCCATCCCTTCCTCCCTCCCTTCCACCCTCCCTCCCTCCCTTCCCCCTCCCCTCCCTCCCTTCCTCCCTCCCTCCTTCCCCTCTCACCCTCCCTCACTCCCTCTCTTCCTCACTCACCTACCCGCTCTCTTCCTCCCTCCCTTCTTTCCTTCCTCCCTCCACTCCCTCCATCTCTTCCTCCTTCCCTTCCTCCCTCCCTCCCTCCCTCTCTTCCTTCCTTCCTCATTCCCTCCCTTCCTCCAACCCTTCCTCGCTACCCACCACCCTCCCTCTCTTCCTCCCTCCCTAAACCTCTTCCTCCCTCCCTTCATCCCTCCGCTCCCTCCCTCCCTCTCTTCCTTCCACCTCCCTTCCTCCCTCCCATAATTCCTCCCTTCCTCACTTCCTGCCTTCCTCCCTCCCTCCATCCTCCTCTTCCTCCCTCCCTAACTCGCTTCCACCCACCCTCTCTTCCTCCCACCCTCCCTACTTCCCTTCCTCCCAAACTCTTTTCCTCACTCCCCTCCCTCCCTCCATCCCAACCTCCATCCCTCCCTCTCTTCCTCCCTCCCTTGTTCCCTTCCTTCCTCCATCAATTCCACCCTCCACTCACCCTCTCTTTCTCCATCCATTGTTCCCTCCCTTCCTTCTTCCCTCCAGTACCTCCCTCCCTCTCTTCATCCCTCACATACTCCCTCCCTTCCTTCCCTCCTTTCCTCCTGCCTTTCCTCCGTCCACTCCCTCCCTCCACTCCCTCCATCCCTTTCTCACTCCCTCCCTTCCCGCTCCCCTCCTTCCCTCCCTTCCTTCCTCCCTCCATCCCCTCTCACACTCCCTCACTCCCTCTCCTCCTCCTTCCCCTCTTCCTCCCTCCCTTCTTTCCCCCTCCACTCCCTCCCACTCTCCATCTCTTCCTCCTTCCCTTCCTCCCTCCCTCCCTCTCTTCCTTCCTTCATCAATCCCTCCCTTCCTCCATCTCTTCCTCCCTCCCCACCACTCTCCCTCTCTTCCACCCTCCCTAACTTTCTTCCTCCCTCACATCCCTTCCTTACTCCCTTCCTCCCTCCACTCACTCACTCCCTCTCTTCCTTCCCCCTCCCTTCCTCCCTCCCACAATTCCTCCCTTCCTCTCTTCCTGCCTTCCTCCCTCTCTCCCTCTCTTCCTCCCTCTCTTCCTCCCTCTCTTCCTCCCTCACTCCTCACTCCCTTCCTCCCTCCCTCACTTCCTCTCTTCCTCTCTCCCTCACTCTCTTCCTCCCCCCTTCCTCCATTCCCTCCCTCCTCCTCTTCCCCCTCCTGAACTACCTTCCACCCACCCTCTCGTACGCCCTCCCTCCCTTCCTTCCTCCACTCCCTCCCTCCCACTCTTCCTCCCTAACTTCATCCCTGCCTCCCTCCCCCTCTCTTCCTCCCTCCCTTCCCCCAACCCCTCACTCCATCGTGTTTTCCCTCCCCTCCTTTCTTTTTTCACTCCCCTCCCTCACTCTCTTCCTCCATCCCTTCCTCCCGCCCTCCCTTCCTCACTCCCTCCCTGCCCTTCTCACAATCCCTCCCTTCCTCCCACCACACCCCTCCCTCCCTCCCTTCCTCCCCCACTTCATCACCTCCCTCCCTTCCTCCCTCCTTCACATCCCCCCTACCTTCCTACATCGCTACCCTCCCTCCCACCTTAATTTCCTTCCTCTCCTCTCCCCCTTACTTCCTCCCTCCCCTCCCTCCCATCCATTCCTCCCTCTCTCCCTTTCCACCTCCCTCCCCTCGCTCCCTCCCTCCTGTTAAATCTGTGAATATTAAGGTTTGGTGTTCTTCAATAAATAGACGGAGACTGCAGATCAACAATCAACAGGTGTTTACTGGATGAGGGTAGTCTAAAAACGAAAGTACAGATCCCTACACAGGGTTTATATACAGGTGTGGTCACTGCCGGTACTACAGTACTACAGTATACAGGAGCTGTAAAAGTAGTTCTTTCTTAAAGGTACATACACTACAATTCCTCCCCTTTTAGATTAACAGTCTTTGGGGCGGCTTCCTGATCCTTTCTGGATAACGCCTTTCTGGAGTGCCTTGTTCTTGGTGCGGAGGCGATTCTGGCCCCCTGTCGTCGGTTAGTTCATCAGCTTCCGATGCTACTGTTTCTGGGGTAGATGCTACCGGTATGTCGGGTTCATCACCAGGTACGCGAGACATGGGGTTGACTCATTCCTGTGATGCTAGGATCTGGTCGACATGGCATCTCACAATGTTCTCCCCAACGTCCACTGTGTACATTAGTGGCCCCTGCCGTGTGCATATCGTTCCGGGTTGCCATTTCTCTGTTCGCTAGTCGCGGACCAAGACTGGTTGTCCTACATTGAAGCTCCTTGTCGGCTTCTCATTGATGTGCTGGAATTGCTTATTCTCAACATTTCTTCGCACATTTGGTCTGAGCAAATCCAGACGAGATCTCAACCTTCGGCTAAAGAACATCATGGCCGGGGTCTGGTTGGTAACTGCATGTGTCGCATTTCTGTAGGCTAAAAGGAAATTGTCCACCTTATGCTGCAGTGGAATGTCGTCATCGCACATGGCCCTTACTGCCTTTTTAAAGGTTTGTACGAACCTCTCAGCCAATCCATTTGTGGCTGGATGATACGGGGCAGATGTGTAATGCCTTACCACATTCCTTCTCATAAATTTCCGAAACTCTTCGGACACAAACTGTGGTCCGTTATCAGAGCAAATCCGCTCTGGCAAGCCGTTCCTGGCAAATATGGTCCGTAGGATTGCAATCGTTTTCTCCGTAGTGGTGGAGGACATTTTGATCACCTCAGGCCATTTCGAGTGCGCATCCACTGCTATTAAGAACATTGAGTCCATGAATGGACCAGCATAATCAATATGCACCCATTGCCATGGAGTGGAGGGCCGCTCCCATGGGTGTAGAGGGGCATGTGGTGGTGCATTTTGGACCTTCTGGCATCCTGAGCAGCTCTTTGTTAGGTCCTCGATTTGTTGATCGATCCCGGCCACCACACATAAGCCCTAACAAGGCTTTTCATTTTCACCCCTCCCAGATGGCCTTCGTGAAGCTCATTGAGCACTCTCTCCCTTAGCTTGGGTGGAATTAACACTCGGGATCCACACATCACTGTCCCCTGGCATACTGACAGCTGATCTCTTCTGGATGAGAATGCTGACAACAGTGAGTCGCCATGTGTTGGCCATCCCTTCACCGTCAAATCATATACCCGAGACAGTGTCAGATCATTTTGGGTCCCCTTCTCTATATCCGCGTTAGTTACTGGCAAGCATTCAATTATCGACGAATAAAATATTTTGACAGGGTCCACTGCAGGTGCTTCCTCCGCAGTAGGCAGTGGCAGGCGTGATAGCCCATCAGTGTTTCCATGCTGTTTCGTACCCTTGTACTCTATGTCGTACTGATGTGCCCCTAGAAAAAGGAACCATCTTTGCAGCCGTTGTGCCGTCATCACCGGAACGCCCTTCTTTGGGTTAAAAATGAAGACCAGGGGCTGATGATCAGTCAGTAGGGTGAATTTCTGCCCGTGCAGATAGTGATTGAACTTCTTCACCCCCCACACCAGGCTGAGGGCCTCCCTGTCAATCTGGGTGTAGTTACGCTTGGCTGAGGTTAACGAGCGCAACACAACGGTTATTGGCCTCTCTGAACCGTCAAGGAATTTGTGTGACAGCACCGCTCCGATGCCATAGGGAGATGCATCAGATGCTAACCGAATCGGTAGCGTTGGATTGTAGTGGGCCAATAATTCTTTTGAAGTGATTAGGCATTTACATTTCTGAAAGGCACGCTTACACTCATCACTCCATTTCCATGTTACTCCAGTTTGCAGTAGGGCATTCAGTGGGTGCAGAATTGTAGATAAATTCGGCAAGAACTTATGGTAGTAGTTCACCAACCCGAGGAACGACCTCAGTTGCAACACATTTTCCAGTGCTGAAGCCTTGACTACAGCCTCAATCTTGTCCGGCGACTTATGCAACCCTTCCTCATCAATCATGTGGCCACAATACGAGATTTGTCTCCTGAAGAACTCGCATTTGGGGCGGTTGGCTCATAGCCCATATTCCTGTAATCTAGTGAGCACCTGCTCCAGGTTGGCAAGGTGTTCACTGTATTTTCGCCCGTAACCAGGATGTTGTCCAAATAACACTGGGTCCCCGCGATCCTTCCTTGGCTCCCCAGGCGTGCTGCTCAGTAATTTCTTCATTACAGGAATGATGGGTGTGGCCCACTCGCTCCAGTCCACCTTGGGCAGCACACCCGAATGCTCCAGACTCTCCAGCTCTGCTTCAACGGCTGGGCGGATCGGGTTTGCGTTAACTTCGATTTTTATCATTGCCATTACTCCTTTTAGAGTCCCAAGTCCTTGTTGGAACACCTCTTTCGCGTCAGCTAGAATTTTTGACAGTCGTCCAGGTGTGACGTCATCATCCTTTTTATCAATCACAGTTAGCGTCTGAATGGAATGCCAATCCAATTGTATTTTTCGGATCCATTCACGTCCCATTAATGATGGTCCTCCATCTTGTAGTATATATAGGTACAGTTTCTGTGTTTCCTTGCCGTTGTATTCAACTGGCACCCTTATTTTTCCTCTGGGGTAGACTTTTTGCCCCGTGTATGTCTTCAATACAATGGATGTGTCATTCAAGGGTATGTGTGAGAATAACGCTCATAGTCTCATCGATTCATAACAGTTAGGGCTGATCCTGTGTCCAATTCCATCTTTACTGGGGACCCTGCTATCATGAGGGTGACCCAAATGGTTTGGTGATCCTCCTTTGCGATCACGTTGTGTAACTTTAAACAACTTAGTCTCCTGCTCCCGGAGTCCTTATCACTCTCCTGATCTTCCGAACTACTGTCTGTCAATTTCTTTACTTTCTTGTACTTTTCCTTAGTAGTTCTTTTAGTGTTGGTTTTCTTTCCCGACCTGCAGACTCTTGCTATGTGTCCCATTTTCCCACATTGCCTGCATACTTTGTCCTTAAACCAGCAGTCCTTCTGATCATGGGTTGTTCTGCCGCAGCGATAGCAGTTTTCTGCTCCATACGCCATTTCGTTAGCGCTGTATTCTTATGGTTTCTGTTGTATTTCCACAGCTCCCCGTGCTGCTGCTTTGTAGGATACTGCCACGCTGAAAGCCTGTTCTAGCGTCAGGTCCTTTTCCGAAAGTAGTCGTTTCTGGGTTCCTTCACTCTGGAGCCCGCAGACAAACTTATACCGTAAGATGTCTGCCAGTCCTGCTCCAAACTGGCAGTGCTTCGATAACTTGCGTAGTTCCGTAAGATAGTCAGCATTGCTCTCATCTTTGTGTTGGTTTCTTTTATGGAACTTGAATCTTTCTGCTATCAGCAGCGGTGTAGGGTTTAGGTGTTCCTGTAAGATATTAACAATTTCTTCAAAACTTTTCTCCATTGGTTTAGCTGGGGTAATTAAATTCCGCAATAGGCCGTACGTTCTCGCGCCCATCAAATTTAATAATACCGATGCCTTCTTTCCATCGGCCACCTCATTTGCCTTGCAGTACACTTCAATTCTTTCCACATACGTGTTCCAGTCTTCTACCTCTTTGTCGAAAGCAGTGATACTGCCACTTTTCAGCATCTTGGGTGATTTAAAATGGCGCCTCCCGTGCTTTTTCTTCTTCACCAATGGATTAAAATGGCCCCTCCCACGCTTTTCCTTCTTCCCCAGTGGAATAAAATGGCGCCCCCCGCGCTTTTACTTCTTCCCCTTGCTGCCACGCTGCTCCTAGCGTTCTGCAGGGTAATGGCGGCGACCTGTGGCTTCGGCGCGTCTCACTTTTCTTTCCCCTTGTTTTATTTTCACTACGCTGCCCGATTCTTGAGCACCGACCGTGCCCTGTGCGCTCCACCCTCTCTCTCTCTCTTTTCCTCCCGACGACGCTGCACGGCCCCTTTTGCAGAGCCACTCGGTCGAGCTCGAGCCCGCCGCAGTCCGGAAGGGTCAGCGCACTACCTGCTACCAGCACGATTTGCTGGAACACCTTGACTGGGGAGCCAAGCCCAGCTCTCCACAGCCTGTCCTGCAACTCTTCGAACTCTGATGGATCCTTGGGCGATTGCCCGCAGTCGACGCCTGTTGTTCTTACTTCGACCACCAAGAAGCTTCTTCTCAGGAAAGGATCCCCATGAGGTGATGCAGTACTGCAGGTGAGTTCGAACCTGTTCATCACCAATGTAGTGACCGAGTATAAATAATACACGGACTGCAGGAGAACAATAATAACAGGTATTTACTAAACAGAGGGTACTCTTTTTGTTTGGACCCAAAAAAAAACCCAATTGGACTGTAAATAAACAAAAGTTCAACTAAAACTTAACAAATCAAATTAAAATTTGGTTTTCCGGGTTGATAATGCACTCCAGTCCCCGCGGCGCCCACCGGTCACGGAAATACTCAAGCGCGCCGGCGGACACCGCATGCTCCATCTCCAGGGCCACCCGGGCGCGAACATGGCCGCGGAAGAGAGGCAGGCAATCCGGCTGGACGACCCCCTCGATTGCCCGCTGCCTGGACCAATTGATGGCTCTTTTAGCCAGGCCCAGGAGCAGGCCCACAAGGAGGTCCTCCAACCTGTCCGCTCCCCTCCACACCGGGTGACCGTAGATCAAGAGCGTGGGACTGAAGTGCAAGCAAAAATCGAGGAGCAGCCCCTTCAAGTAGTGAAAGAGGGGTTGCAACCTCTCACACTCCATATAAACGGTGGCATAGTGGTTAGCACTGTTGCCTCACAGCGCCAGGGACCCGGGTTCGAATCCGGCCTCGGGCGACTGTCTGTGTGGAGTTTGCACATTCTCCCCGTGTTTGCGTGGGTTTACTCCGGGTGCTCCGGTTTCCTCCCACAGTCCAAAGATGTGCAGGTTAGGTTGATTGGCTGTGATAAATTGACCCTTAGTGTTAGGGGGATTAAATACGTGGGGTTACGGGGATAGGGTGGGATATGTGTTGGTGTAGGGGTTATGGGGATCGGGTGGGATATGTGTCGGTGCAGGCTCGATGGGCCGAAATGGCCTCTATCTGCACTGTGGGGTTTCTGTGATTCTGTGATTTCTGTGATAAACGTGAAACACGGACTCCCCCAGGCCGCAAAAAATGCAAGCGGCCTGGGAGTCCGTGAACCTACTTAAAACCTTATTGCACGGGACCGCTCTGTGCAACACCCTCCAGGCCAAGTCCCCGATGGAACAAGGGAGGACTCCCGCGTAGAGAGCCCTCCATTGGGGACCTCCGCCACCGGAAGACGGCAAGGCGTGTCCGGACAGTAGACAAAGATGGCAAAGTGGAGAGTGCACAGGAGCAGCCCATACAGGAAACCCCTCCGCGCGGAATGAAAAGGCACGGAGGGTATTTCCTCGAGACGGCTCAAGTTCTGAGGCGCCGGTTCCCGAGGGGAGTTTCGGGGCCGGGCGCCGATGAGGAATTCCGTCCAAACGGGGGTAAGCTCGGACGGGATCACCCCACGTGCTTGAGCCGCCTCGATACAGCTAGTGGAGTCGGGGCCCAGTGCCGCTTTCACCGATTCGATGGCTTCGACCGCGAGCCGGACGTTGGCCCAGGACAGGCGCTGCGCCAGCTCCTCTGGTGCCATCCAGCCGGCTCCTCCGCCATCGAGCAGGTCCCCGACTCTGGTCACCTTGCCAGGCACAGCCCTGCCCTCCGCCAGCCGCCCGAACCCGCGTTCGTGGAGCCGCCGCTCCTGACGGGGGAGAGCTCCGCCTGGAAGCGACATAGTTCCAAACCCATAGCAGTTCCTGGTTGAAGACAGGCATCTCCTGCAGGCCGGCACACCTGCCGCCCAATTTCGCGAACAGGAGCTGCGTGTCGTAATTGAGGCCGTGCAGCTGGCGGAAGAAAAACGTGGCCAGCGCACACCATCTCGGAGGATTCTTGACGTACAGGTATCTCTGCAGCGTCTGAAGATGGAAAGTCGCAGCCTGGGTGTGAAAGCACACCAGCGCCTGACCGCCCTCCCTAAGCAGGACACACAGAACCGAGGCAGAGACCCAGTGCTTCCTTTTGTCCCAGAAGAAGTCGATGAGCTTCTTCTGCATCTTTGCGACAAACGCAGGGGGAGGGATCAAAGTGACCAACCGGTACCAAAACATGGCGGCCACCAGCTGGTTTATGACCAGCGCTCGACCCCTGTAGGACAACACTCGGAGCAGTCCTGTCCAGCGTCCTAGGCGAGCGGTGACTTTGGCCTCCAGCTGTTGCCAGTTTGCCGGCCAGGCATCCTCGGCAGGGCTAAGGTAGACTCCCAAATAGAGGAGGCGCGTGGTGCTCCAGGCGAAAGGCCTGAACTCCTCCGGCAGGGAGTCCACCCACCATTGACCCACCAGGAGTCCGGAACATTTCTCCCAGTTGATCTTGGCAGAGGATGCGTCCGAGTAAATCTGCTGGCATTCCCGCATCCTCCGCAAGTCAGCGGGATCCGTGACCGTGAGGAGCACGTCATCGGCATAAGCCGAGAGGACCACCTCCACGCCCGGCCCTTGCAGAGCCAGTCCCGTCAACCTCTTCCGCAAGAGGCGCAGGAAAGGCTCCACGCAAATGACGTATAACTGACCGGACATGGGGCATCCCTGACGCACCCCCTCCCGAAGCGAAGGGGCGCCATCAAGGACCCGTTAACTTTAATCAGACACTCCGCGGCGGCGTACAGAAGTCGGATCCGGGCGACGAAATGCGTCCCGAACCCGAATGCGCGCAGAGTCCCGAAGAGATACTCGTGATCCACCCTGTCGAACGCCTTCTCCTGATCCAGGGAAAGGAAGGCGACCGACAGACCAGCCCTCTGGGAGTAGTGGACCAGGTCCCGGACCAGATGGATGTTATCGTGGATGGTCCGGCCCGGGACCGTGTAGGACTGGTCGGGGTGGGTCATGTGGGCCAGCACGGTGCCAAGGCAAGCAGACATGGCCCTGGCAAAGATTTTATAGTCCGTGCTGAGGAGGGAGACCGGGCGCCAGATATTAAGGAGGCGGAGATTGCCCTTCTTAGGCAGCAGGACAACGAACGCCCTGTGCCAAGAGAGGGGCATCTCCCCGGTCGCCAAACTTTCCCCCAGGACCCGCGCGTAGTCACCCCAGAAGATGTCCCAGAACGCCCTGTGGAACTCCACGGTCAGCCCGTCAAGCCCCGGGGACTTTCCCCTAGAGAGCTGGTGGAGGGCGCTGGTCAGCTCCGCCAGGCTTAACGGAGCGTCCAATTTTTCGGCGCCCTCCGGGCTGACCTTCGGCAGGTCCTCCCACAAGATTCTGCGCGCATCCTTGCTGGACAGATCCGTAGAGAACAGAGCCCCGTAATAGGCACGGGTCTCCGCGCTGATTCCCTCCGGATCCGAGACCAGTGATCCGTCGTCGGCCAGCAGCCCCGTCTTTTTTCCAGTGAGTAGAAGAAGGGGGAGCCGCGGTCCAGGTCCCGCAGGAGCTGGATCCGCGACCTCATGTATGCGCCTCGGGACCCGACGAGCTGCAGGTCCTTCAGCGCACCCTTCATCTCTTCGTACACCTTCCGCAGGGCCAGGTCCTCGACGACCTGACCGAGACGGGACTCCAGGTCGAGCACCTCCTTCTGCAGCCGTCCGACCCGGGCCTCCCGCCTCTTGGTCGACCCCTTCGCATACTCCTGACAGAAGAGATGGATGTGAGCCTTGCCCACGTCCCACCGTAGCCTCAAGGAGGGGAAGCCACCCCGCTTCCTGCTCCAGTCGGCCCAGAACTGACGAAACGAATCCCAGAACCGCGCGTCCTCCAGCAGCAGGTTGTTAAAATGCCAGTGCGCGGACCCCCCCTGCGCGCGCAGTGGAGTGAGCTCCACCCACACCAGGTGGTGGTCCGTGCATGGCACCGGCCGCATGGAAGCTGCCGGAACGCAGGAGACGTACGCCCGGCAAATGTAGAGGCGGTCGATTCTGGACCTTCCTCCCCCAGACCTCACGCTAGTGAAGGCGCTGGAGTCGGGGTGGAGATTTCGCCAGACGTCCACCAAGTCGAAGGACCTGACCAGGTCCCTCAACTTCTCCATCACCGCCGGGCTTCGCGGGGGACCCAAACGGTCCCTCACCTCAAGGGTACAGTTAAAACCCCCCCGAGGATGACGCACTCGCCCGCGTCGACGTAGCCCAAAAGAGCGGACACTTCTTCGAAGAAGTGCACTTGCTGCGCACCGGTCTGAGCGGCGTACACGTTCACTAGATGGAGCGGCACGCCCCCCAGGCGAACAGTGACATGGAGCAAGCGGCCCGGCACGTGCTCCTTGACCCCCAAGATCTCCGGCTGAAAATGCGGGGCCAGCAAGATAGCCACCTCGCTAGAATTGTTGGAGAGGTGACTCATGCTGACCCCTCCTTGCCACTCCAGGAGCCATGTGGCTTCATCTCCCAGAACAGTGTGGGTTTCTTGCAGGAAACACACCGCATACTTCCCGTCCCGAAGGACCGAGAAGATGTTGAATCTGCAGCGCGCCTCCCTGCTGCCGTTGATGTTGAGGCTGGCTATGGTTATCTTCATGTCAGAAGCATAGTGCAACCTCTACCTACACCTAACGGGGGGAGGGAGCGCAGCCGCTGGTCAGCCGCCACTTCCTCAGCAGCCCAGTGAGAAACGTTCTGAGCCGATGCAGCTCGAGCGGGTCCATGCCCTCGTCTGCGCCCATGATTTTAACGGCGGCGCGGACGGACACGATGAGCAGCGCCAGCTCCGACCACCTGTCGAGGGCCAGCCGGATCTTATTTTGCCGACCCTGGCACGTGGCCATAAAGTCCCGGAGTTCCCTTACGGGAATGAGGAGAGACTCGGCGAGGGGCACGAGGTCATCCAGCGCCTCGTGGACGGTGGAGTCCAAATCGTCCTCCGTGCCCATCACCGAGTCCCCATCCTCCTCCAGGGGGTCGTCACCAGCGGCCGACCCATCCGTCGCGCAGTGCGCAGCGAATGGCTCGGCCGCATCAGCCGGCCCCACCTCCGCCCAGATCCCACCCCCAGGATCAGCGGCAGAGGATTCCTCCCTGGGCTCCTCTAGGGGCGCCGGGCCTGAAGACGATGGCGGTTTGGAGTCCCCCCCCACCTCAGATGCCAGAACAACCGGAGAAACCGGGGAGAGAACAATCCCCAGCTCCTCCAGTACGTCCGGCACCAGAGACGCAGCCAGGGGGCCATCCTCCTCCCCGCCACCAGCCTCCGACCCAGCAGATGGGGTGTTTTCAATTAAAACCTCCACTGGGACGAGCAGCCCCTGGGAGATGTCCTGGTCGCATTGGGCAAGCTCATTTTCCTCGAGCTCGCCCAACCCAGACCCCAGGCCACCCGACCCGGCGAGGGGTAACGGCACCGATAAAATGTCAATCACCGCCGCGGGTTGTCCCGCGCCCACCCCCACGGGCAGGGTCTCGTCCCCATCCCCAGGAGAGGCACGTGTCGGACAGACCCATCTGCCTCAGCCTCCCGAGGGACAGGCGACCCCTGCCAATCGCCGGTGGTAATGACAGCGGGGGGGGGCGCAGTACCCGTGGTGGGCGACGACTCTGCCTGCTCAGAGGGACCTTGCTCCTCCCGGTCCTCCTCTTCTTCCAGGGGGTCGCGCCTTCTTTTTAATGCGGAGGGAGTGAGGGAGACCTCCATGTCTGCAGGGGCCTCCTCGTCCGCTCCCTCTGGCGGAGCAGGTTTGCCAGGTTCCTCGGGCTCGAGCCCGGCCGCAGGTATTGGCGTTTCTGCTACGGCGGTTGCGGCCACAGGCTCGGGCAAGAGGCCCCTCCCACTCGCATCTGCCCCCATTAACTCCGTGAGGAGCGCGGGTGTAAGGGTCGCAAGGGGCAAGGGCTGGCCATCCACGGGGGGACCCGCCCTAAGGTGTTTATTTTTTCGCCGCGCCTTCTTTCCGGCTGGACGCGCTCCCTCCCCCCCGCCAGAGGCCTTGTTGGCATCGGCCCCCGATGTCAACCGCGCATCAGACGTTCCCGATGCGCGGGCAGATCCGGGGGGAGGAGCGGTGGCGGCACCAGCCTCAGCCACATGAGATGATCCGGCGGCCTTGGAGGCGGGGCAGTTTTTCCAGATGTGCCCCACCTCCTTGCAGGCGTGGCACCGCACACCGTCCGATTTCCAGAAGACACGATAGACGGTCCCCTCGTGGTGGACGACGAACGCCCCGTCGGTGTCCTCCTCCCGCGCCAGCTGGATAAACAGCTGGTGCCGGAAGGCGAAGAAGTGGCGAAGGCTGGCTTCCCGGAAGCCGAGCGGGATGGGCGTGATCCCCGACCTCACCTCCCCAAGTTGGCATAAATGGGGGAGGAGGAGCTCGCCAGGAACATAGGGTGGGACGTTTGAGATGACGATCCTCTGCGCGGTGGCCTCGAGAGGATCCACCGGCAGGAAGGTCCCGCCCACGGTGAGCCCCTTGGCGACGGCCAGGGAAACCGCCCGCTCTGACCCCAGGAAGAACACAGCCTTCCTGTACATTTTTGAGGCCGCGACGATGGCTGAGGGGCCGACAACCCCAGCCATGGCTTTAACGCAGGCCTCAATGGTCATAGTGGGGTGAGTGTAGCTCTTCACCCCAAGCTTTTTTGTCATAAGTTTAAAAGGTGACGGGGCAGCAGAAGCAGCGGGAGCAGCTGTGGCTGTGGCTGCCACTCCCGCATAAGTCCTGGCTGGCCCCGCCACCGGCGAAGATACAGTCGCCATTATGGGGTGTTTTATAAGGGCTACACTCACCCCAAGTCACAGGCCTGAAGGTGTTAAGGGCCTCAGGTATTTTTTGGTCCTCTATTGAGCAGAGGGAGCTGTTTAAAATGAAGACACACCTCTCCCCTTATTGATTGAAATTGGGAGAGGGGCCTTCTCCCCTCTGCTCAAGAGGCAATTAATAAAAAGAGATGAAATTGAGGTGCCTCAGAGAAATAGGCAGAGAGAGACAAAGAGAGAGAGAGAGGGGGGATGGGAAGGAGGGAGGCTGCAAGGGCAGGGTTGCCCTCAGGATGGTGGGTGGGTGGGTGTTGGCAGGGGTGCACTCTCCGATGGGAATTTAAAGTCTTTGATGGTGGTATTCTTCTGGCAGGGGGAGAAGATGTCTTCACCTGGGAAAGCTGGAGATGCCCCAGGCTCAGTCCCACACCAGGTCTTAACGACGTAATTGGACTTCACCTGGCAGCTCCAGCTGTCCCAGGTCAGGCAATAGAAGGGGTGCTTATTAGTGGTGTGTGTGGCCTAGCTTTTAACAAGAGCCACACACACACACACAGACACCCCTTGATGATCCGGCCTTGTTTCTTCTTTTCTCCCCCCACCTAAAACACAAAGTCTTTGGGAGAGTGCCCCAAATAACACCCACCTGTAGATGTTCAGAAAAGATGATGTTGTTCTTCCCTCCTTCCAAACAGTTGGTTGTTGATGGTGGTTTCTCACCCCTCTCTCCCTCTCCTGAATTGGAGGCCAATTTGGGGAAGCAGTGATAGGAAAGGCCTCTCCCCTGGTTGGTGTTGTTGCTGGCCTCCCTTCTCCTTCTCTTCCACTGTCCTCTCTCTCCAGGCACCTCTGTTGATGTGATGATGATGGTGGAGGTGGTGGTGGTGGCCTATCATTGTCCTCCTCTTCCTGGTCAGGAGACCACCACTTTCCACTCTCCTGGTTTGGCTGCTCCTTCTCCTCCTGCTGACTGAGGCAGCTGCACAGCCAGAAATGCTGGAACAGAGGGTAACTTAAGACTGAAATACAGAAGCCTGCTATGGCTTTATATACAGGGGTGGTCACTGCCAGTACTGCAGTATAGAATCAGTTCTTCTCTTAAAGGTACATACACAACAACGTTCACCCTTATTTTTCCTTTGGGGTAGACGTTTTGCCCCGTGTATGTCCTCAAGACAATCTCTGTAGCTCTCAAGGGTATATGTGAGAACAGCCGCTTGTAGTCCCTTCGGTTTATGATTGTTAGGGCTGATCCTGTGTCCAATTCCATTTTCACTTGGACTCCATCTATCTTGAGCGTGACCCAGATAGTCTGGTGATCCTCCATTTTGATTACCTTATGTAGTTTCAGACAACCCAGCTCCTTGCTTCCAGAGTCTGTATCACTTTTCTGTTCGTCTGAACTACTCTCCGTCACCTTATGTACCTTTTTGTACTTCTCCTGTGGAGATTTCTTGCTGCTGGTTTTCTTCCCCAACCTGCAGACTCTTGCTATGTGTCCTGCTTTTCCACACTGTCTGCACACTTGGTCCTTGAACCAACAATCCTTCTGGTCGTGTGTTGTTCTGCCACAGCGATAACACTTCCCTGCTCCATATGACATTTCATTGGTGCCATATTCTTGCGGTCTCCGTTGTATCTCTGCAGCTCCCCGTGCGGCTGCTTCGTGTGATACTGCCATGCTGAAAGCCTTGTCCAGCGTAAGATCCTTTTCTGATAGAAGCCGTTTCTGGGTTCCTTCACTTTGAAGCCCACACACAAACTTGTCCCTTAATGTATCTGCTAGTCCCATTCCAAACTGGCAGTGTTTCGATAGCTTGCGCAGTTCCGTTAAATACTCAGCATTACTTTCGTCTTTATGCTGGTTCCTTTTGTGAAACTTAAATCTTTCTGCTATCAGCAGCGGTGTGGGGTTTAAGTGGTCCTGTAGGATTTCCACTATGCTTTCAAAATTCTTGTCCACTAGCTTCTCTGGGGTTATTAGGTTTCACAGTAAGCCATACGTTTTTGCACCCATGGAATTCAACAAAACCAGTGCTTTCCTGGCATCTGGCACGTCATTCGCCTTGCAGTACACTTCAATGCGTTCCACATATGTCGCCCAATCTTCGACTTCATTGTCGAACGCTGTGACACTGCCACTCTTCAGCATCCCTGGGTGTGGTTAGACTGGCTAAAATGGCATCTCCCACGCTCTCCCTTCTTCTCCGCGGCTCAAATGGCGTCTCCCGCGCATCCTTTCTTCCCCCGCAGACGCTGCTCAGCCCTTGAGCCCTGGCTGCGCTCTGCACATTCTCCTGTGCGCCTCTCTCGTTGCCGTCGCTCGGTCCTGAACCCCGGCTGTGCTTTACGCTCTCTCTCTTTTTGTTTTCCGTCGACGCCGCTCGGTCTTCAACCCTCGGCTGCGCCCTGTGCGCTTTACCCACTCTCGTACCCCGTCGACGCTGCTCGGCCTTTTCTGTGCCGTCGGTCGGCTCCAGCCGCCACTGTTCGGGAAGGGTCTGCACTGTACCTGTTGCCAGCCTGTTGCTGGATCATCGTGGCTGGAGAACCAAGCCCAGCTCTCAATAGCCTCCCCTGCGATGCTCACTCTCTGCCGGATGACTGGGCGGTTGCTCGTGGTCAACGCCCGTGCTTCTGGCCTCGACTTTCTTCCACTGTCCTCCAGGAGTAAATCCTTGGGAGGAAATGCAGAGTTGCAGGTAGGTTCGAATCGACCTCATCGCCACTGTTAAATCCGTGAATATTAAGGTATGGTGTTCTTCAAAAAATAGACAGAGACTGCAGATCAACAATCAACGGGTGTTTACTGGATGAGGGTAGTCTAAAAACTAAAGTACAGATCCCTACACAGGGTTTATATACAGGTGAGGTCACTGCCGGTACTACAGTATACAGGAGCTGTAAAAGTAGTTCTTTCTTAAAGGTACATACACTACACCTCCCATCCTCCCTCCCTCCCTTCCTCCCTCTCTCATCACTCCCCTCCCTCCCTGCTTCCCTCTCTTCCTCCCTCCCCTCCCTTCCTTCCTCCACTCCCTCCCTCTCTTCCTCCCTCTCTTCATTCCTTCATTCCTCCCTCACACTTTACTTCCCTCACTCTTTCCCTCCCATCCTCCCTCCCTCCCCTCCCCCTCCCTTCCGCCATCGCTCCCCTCCCTCCCGTATTAACTCATCCCCTCTCTCCCTCACTTCCTCCCTCCCCTCCATCCATTCCTCACTTCCTCCATTACTCCCTCCCTCCCACCCTTCCTCCCCCCAATCCCTTCTTCCATCCCTCCCTTTCCCCCTCCATCCCCTTGCTCCCTCCTTCACTTCCTCCGTCCCTCCCCTCCCTTCCTCCCTCTCTCATCACTCCCCTCCCTCCCTGCTTCGCACTCTTCCTCCCTCCCCTCCCTTCCTCCCTCCCCTCCATCCATTCGTCACTCCCACTCTTCCTCCCTCCCATCCCTACCACCATCCATCCCTCCCCTCCACTCCCTCCCACCCTTCCTCCCACCCACCCCTCCCTTGCTCCCTCCCTCACTCGCTCCCTTCCTCCCTCCCTCTCTTCTTCCCTCACATCCAATCCTCCCTCCCCTCCACGCCCTCTCTCCCATCCTCCCATCCTCCCACACCTCCCATCCCTCCCTCCACTCCTTCCTCCCTCCCCTCCCTCCCTTCTACCCTCCCTCCCCTCCCTTCTTCCCTTCCACCATCCCTACCGCTCTTGCTCCCTCCCTCCCATCCTATCTGCCTCCCTCCCTCCCTCCCCTTTCTTCCTTCCTTGCTGCCACCTTCTCTTCCTCTCACCATTCCCCACCCTCCCTTCCTCCCTCCCGCCCCTCCCACCCTAGCTTCTACCCTCCCCTCCCTTCACCTCGCCGTCCCTACCCTCCCTCTCTTCCTCCCTCCCTTCATCCCTTCCTCCCTCTCTCCCTAGCTCTCTTCCTCCCTCACTCATTCCCTCCATTCCCTCCCCCCTTACTCTCTCCCTCCCTCTCTTCCACCCTCCATTCATCACTTCCTCCCTCCCATGCTCCCTCTCTTCCTCACTCCCTCATTCCCTCCATTGTTCCTTCCTTCTACCCTCCGCTGCCTCCCTCACTAAATCTCTTCCTCCCTCCCACCCTCTCTTCCTCCCTTCCTCCACTCCTCCCTCCACTCCCTCCCTCCCTCCATCCCCATCCTCCCACCCTCCCCTCCCTCCCTTCCTCTCGCCCTCCCTACTCTCCCTCCCTCCCTCCCATCCTCCCTCCCTCCCCTCCCTCCCTCACTTCCACTTCATCGCTCCCTCCATCATTTCCTACCTCCCTCACTCCCTCCCTTCCTCTTTCCCTCCCTCCCTCTTTTCCTCCCTCCCATCCATTCCCCCTCCCTCTACTCCACTCCCTCCCCCCCTCCCTCACTTCCACCCTCCCACACATCCATCCTCCCTCCCTCCCTCTCTTCCTCCCTCCCTGCCTCCCTCCCCTCTCTCTCTTCCTCCTCTCCCTCACTCCTTCCCTCCCTCCCTCCATCTCTTCTTCCAACCCTCCCTCCCTCACTCCCTCCATGTCCTCCCTCCATCCGTTCCACCAACCACACCCCTCCTTCTCCCTTCCTCCCTCCCTCTCTACATCCTTCCCCTCCCTCCCACACTTCCTCTTTTCCTCCTCTCCCTCACTCCATCACTCCCTCCCCTCCTTGCCTCCCTCCCTCTGCTGCCTCTCTTCCTCTCTTCCTTCCCTCCCCTCACTCTCTTCTTCCCTCCCTCCCTCTTTTCCTCCCTCCCATCCCCCCTCCCATTCCTCCTTTCCTCCCTTCCTCCCTCGCTCCCTCCCATCCCCTCCTCCAAACCCTCCTCCATCACTCCCTCCTTATGTCCCTCATCTCCCTACCTCACTTCCCCCTTTCTCCCTCCCCTCCCTCCAATCCTCCTCCCTCCATTCTTCCTTTCCCTCCATCCCTCTCTTCCTCCCTCCCTCCCTTCCACTCTCAATCTCTTCATCCCTTCCCTCCCTCTCTCCCTCCCTCCTTCACTTCTTCCCTGCCTCCCTCCCTCCCCTCCCTCTATTCCTCTCTTCCCCCTCCCACACTCCCTCTCTCCCTCCCTCTCTTCTTCAATCCCTCGCACCCTCCGTCTTTCCTCCCTCACTTCCACACTCCCCTCCCTCCTTTCCTCTCTTCCTCCCTCCCTTCCTCCCTCTTCACCCTCCTTTCCTCCCTTCTTCCCTCTCTTCCTCCCTCCCCCTCCCTCGCTCATTTCCTCCCTCCCTCCCTTCCTTGCTCTCTCCCTCCCTTCCTCCCTCCCTCTCCTCCTCCTGCACTCCCTCCATTCCACCTTCCCTTCCAACCTCTCTTCCTGCATCCCGCCCCCTCCGTCTTCCATTCTCACTCCCTCTCTTCCTCCACCCCTCCCTTCCTCCCTCCCCTCCCTCATTTCCTCCCTCCCTCGCTTCCTCCCTCCCATCACTTCCACCCTCCATCACTCCCCTCGACTCCCTCCTTCCCTTGAACCAACCCCACCCCTCCCTCCTCTTCCCCTTCCGCCCTCCATCACTTCCTCCCTTCCTCATTCCGTCCCCCTCCCTCTTTTCCTCCCCATCCCTTCCTCCCTCCCTCCCTCTACTCCAGTATCTCCCTCCCTTCCTCCCTCCCCTCCATTTATGCCATCCACCCTCCCACAATTCCTTCCTCCCTCCCTCCCTCTCTTCCTTCCTCCCCTCCCTCCCTCCCTCCCTCCCATCCCTCCCTGCCTCACTTCCTTCCCTCCCCCTCTCCCTCCCCTCCCTCCCTCCCTCCCATCCCTTCCTCCCAACCCCTCCCCCTCCCTCCTTTTGTCCCTCATCTCCCTCCCTCCATTCCTCCCTCCCTCCCTCCCCTCTCTCCCTACATTCCTCCCTCCATCTCTTCATCCTTCCCCTCCCTCACTTCCTCTCTCCTCCCTTCCTCTGCCTCTACATACCACCCATCCTCTCTCCCTCCCGTCCTCCCTCCCTCCCTTCCTCCCTCCATTTCTCCCTCCCTCCCTCTCTTCCTCCCTTCCACCCTCCCTCCCTCCCTCCCTCCCACCCTGTCCTGCCTCCCTCCCCCTCTTCCTCGCTTCCTGCCCTCCCTCTCTCCCTACCTCCCTCCCTCTCTTCTTCCATCCCTCCTTCTTTTCCTCCCTCTCTCCCTCCATCCTTTCCTCCTTCCCTCCCTCTCTTCCTCCCTCTCTTCCTCCCTCCCTTCCTCCCTCTTCGCCCTCCTTTCCTCCTTCCTCCCATCCCTTCCACCCTCCATCCCACCCCTCACTCCATCCCTGTCTCCCTCCCCTCCCTCCCTCCCTCCCATCCCTCCCTTCCTCACTTCCTTCCCTCCCTCTCTCCCTCCCTGCCTCCCTCCCTCCCCTCCCTCCCCTCCCTCTCTTCCTCTCTTCCTCCCCTCCCTCTCTCCTTCCCTCCCTCCCTCCCTCCCTCTCTTCTTCACTCACTCCCTCTTCCATCCTCCCTTCCACCCTCTCCTGTAATTTTTCCTCCCTCCCTCCATCCCTCTCTTCCTCCCTCCCATCTCTTCCTCCCACCCCCACCCACTACCTCCCACCTTTTGTACCTCATCATCTCCTTGCCTTCCCCCACCCTCCCTCTGCCCTCTCCCTCCATTCCTAGCTCCCTCTCTTCATTCGTCCCCTCACCCTCTTCCACACTCTGTCCCTTCCTCTCTCCATCTCTTCATCCGGAACCTCCCTCTCTCCCCGTTCTTCCCTCCTTCATTTCCTCCCTGCCTCCGTCCATCCCTCCCTCTCTTCCTCGCTTCCTCCCCTCCCTATCTCACTCCCTTCCTCCCTCCCTCCGTTTCTCCCTTTCTCCCTCCCTCTCCTGCTCCCTCCCTTCCTCCCACCCTCCCTCCCCTCTCTCCCTACATTCCTCCCTCCATCTCTTCATCCTTCCCCTCCCTCACTTCCGCTCTCCTCCCTTCCTCTCCCTCTTCATACCTCCCATCCTCTCTCCCTCCCGTCCTCCCTCCCTCCCTTCCTCCCTCCCTCCCTTCCTTCCTCCCTTCCAGCCTCCCTCCCTCCCTCCCTCCAACTCCTCCCTGCCTCCCTCCCTCACCCTCATCCTCTCTTCCACCTCTCCCTCTCTCCCTACCTCCCTCCCTTCTTCCCTCCCTCCTTCTCTTCCTCCCTCTCTCCCTCCATCCTTTCCTCCTTCCCTCCCTCTCTTCTTCCCTCTTTTCCTCCCTCCCTTCCTCCCTCTTTGCCCTCCTTTCCTCCCTCCTTCCCTCTCTTCCTCCCTCGCTCATTTCCTCCCTCCCTCCCTTCCTTGCTCTCTCCCTCCCTTCCTCCCTCCCTCTCCTCCTCCTGCACTCCCTCCCTTCCAGCCTCCCTTCCACCCTCTCTTCCTGCATCCCTCCCCCCGTCTTCCATTCTCACTCCCTCTTCCTCCACCCCTCCCTTCCTCCCTCCCCTCCCTCATTTCCTCCCTCCCTCGCTTCCTCCCTCCCATCACTTCCACCCTCCATCCCTCCCCTCGACTCCCTCCTTCCCTTGCACCAACCCCACCCCTCCCTCCCTCCTCCCCTTCCTCCATCCATCACTTCCTCCCTTCCTCATTCAATCCCCCTCCCTCTTTTCCTCCCCATCCCTTCCTCCCTCCCTCCCTCTACTCCACTATCTACCTCCCTTCCTCCCTCCCCTCCATTTATGCCAGCCACCCTCCCACAATTCCTTCCTCCCTCCCTCCCTCTCTTCCTTCCTCCCATCCCTTCCACCCTCCATCCCATCCCTCACTCCATCCCTGTCTCCCTCCCCTCCATCCCTCCCTCCCTCCCATCCCTCACTTCCTTCCCTCCCTCTCTCACTCCACGCCTCCCTCCCTCCCCTCCCTCTCTTCCTCCCCTCCCTCTCTCCTTCCCTCCCTACCTCCCTCTCTTCTTCACTCAATTCAATTCAATTCAATTCAAATCGCTTTATTGGCATGACAAGTTACATCTTATGTTGCCAAAGCATCGGAAAACATTCATGTTTGTTCACAAAAATACAGATCTATCCATACAGTGTATAAACATATTTTCATATAATTTATATATACTCTTATCTTATCTTTAGTGGTTGTCCCTCTGTTTATGGCAAGCTGTAACATAGTGTGCCGCTAGTGTTATGCAACTTCTCTCTTCCCCTCTCTTCCTTCCTCCCTTCCACCCTCTCCTGCCATTTTTCCTCCCTCCCTCCCTTCATCTCTTCCTCCCTCCCATCTCTTCCTCCCACCTCCACCCACTACCTCCCACCTTTGTCCCTCATCTCCCTCCTTCCCATCCCCCTCCCTCCCTCCGCCATCTCCCTCCATTCCTAGCTCCCTCTCTTCATTCTTCCCCTCACCCTCTTCCACACTCTGTCACTTCCTCTCTCTGTCACTTCATCCGGAACCTCCCTCTCTCCCCCCTTCTTCCCCCCTTCATTTCCTCCCTGCATCCCTCCATCCCCTCCCTCTCTTCCTCTCTTCCTCCCCTCCCTCCGTTTATCCTTTCTCCCTCCCTCTCCTGCTCCCTCCCTCCCTCCCTCACCTCCCTCTCATTAACACTTGCTCCCTCCCCTCTCCCTCACTCCATCCCACCCTCTCTTCTTCCCTCCCCATCCCTTTCTCCAACACCCCTCCCTTCCTCCCTCATTTTGTCCCTCATCTGCCTCCCCACCTTCCTCCCTCCCTCCACTTTCTGCCTCCATTCCTCTCTCCATCTCTTGATTCATCCCCTCCCTCCCTCCCTCCCTCCCTCTCTTCCTCCCTCCCTCCTTTCATCCCATCCTCCCTCCCTCCCTCCATTCGTCCTCCCACACTCTCTCTCTCCCATCCTCCCTCCCTCCCTCCCTTCCTCCCCCACCATCTCTTCCTCTCTTCCTCCCCCTCCCTTCCTCCCTCTCGTCCTCCAACCCATCCCTTCCTCCCAACCCCCCTCTCCCTCCATTTGTCCCTGAGCTCCCTCCCTCCCTTCCTCACTCCATCGCTCCCCACTCCCCTCCATTCCTCCCTCCCTCACTTCATCCTACCCCTCACGCCCTCCCTCTCTCCCTCCCTCTCATCCCCCCTTCCTCCCTCTCTCCAAATCTTCCTTGCTCCCTCTCACCCTCCCTGCCTACCCTCTCCCCCTCCATTCCTCCCTCCATCTCTCCCTCACACCCTCCTTCCCTCCCTCTCTTCCTACCTCCCTCCCTTCCTCTCTCCCTCTCTTCCTCCCTCTGTCTCTTCATCCCTCCCCTCCCTTTCTACCTCCCTTCCTCCCTGCCTCCTTGCCTCCATCCCATTCCTCTCTGCCCCTCCTCCTCCCCTCCCTGCCTCCCTCCCTCCCCCTCTCTTCATCCCTCCCTCCCTCCCTCCCTCCCCTCCCTTTCTTTCTCCCTTCCTCCCCCCCTCTGCTCTCCCCCTCTGTTCCTCCCTTCCTCTCGTCATCAATTCCCTCCCTCCCTTCCTCTCTCCTTCACCCTCCCTCCCTCCATTTCTCCCTCCCTCTCTGCCTCCCTGCCTCCACTCTTCCCCTCCATTCCTCCCTTCATCTCTCCCTCCCTCCCTCCAGCCCTCTCTTCCTCCCTCCCTTCATCTCTCCCTCTCTCCCTCACTTCACCCTTTGTCTCTTCATCCCTCCCCTCCCTCTCTCCTGCCCTTCCTTCCTCCCTCCCTCCCTCTCTTCACCCATCCCCTCCCTCCCTTCCTCTCTTCTCACTTCCTCCCTCCCTCCCTCCCTCTCTGCCTCCCTGCCTCCACTCTAACCCTCCATTCCTCCCTTCATCTCTCCCTCCCTCCCTTCAGCCCTCTCTTCCTCCCTCCCTTCCTCTCTCCCTCTCTCCCTCACTTCACCCTCTGTCTCTTCATCCCTCCCCTCCCTCTCTCCCGCCCTTCCTCCCTTCCTCCATTTCTTCCTCACTCCCTCGCTCCCTCCCTGCCTCCCTCCCTCCCATCTCCCCCTCCATTCCTCCCTCCATCTCTCCCTCCCACACTCCCTCCCTCCCTCTCTTCCTCCCTCCCTCCCTTCCCCTCTCACTCACTTCCTCCCTCCTTCCCTCCCTCCCTCTCTCCATCCCTGCTTTCCTGCCTCCACTCTCCCCCTCCATTCCTCACTCCATCTTTCCCTCGCTCCCTCCCTACCTCCATCCCTCTCTTCCTCCCTCCCTCCCTTCCTCTCTCCCACTCTTCCTCCCTTCCTCCTGCCATCTCTTCATCCCTCCCCTCACTCTCTCCCACCCTCCCTCCCATCCCTCTCTTCCTCTCTTCCTCCCCTCCCTCCCTCCCCCATCTTCCTCCCTTCCTCACTCCTTCCCTGCCTCCCACCCTCCCTTCTCTCTCTTCCTCTCTTTCTCCCCTCCCACTCTCCCTCCCTCCCTCCCTCTCTTCTTCCCTCCCTCCCTCTCATCATCTCGCCCATCCTCCCTCACCTCCCACCTTTCCTCCCTTCCTCCATCCCGACCGCTCTTCCACCCTACCATCCCTGCCTCCCTCCCAATTTTGTCCATCATCTCCCTCCCTTCCTCCCTCCCTCCATCCCCTCTCCCTCCATTACTCTCCCCCTCTCTTCATTCTTCCCCTCATGCCCTCCCTCTCTCCCTCCCTCCCTTCCTCTCTACATCTCCAATCCCTCCCCTCCATCTCCTCCCTCGTTCGATAACTCCCTGCCTCCCCCCTCCCCTCCCTCCCTTCTTCTCTTCCTCCCCTCCCTCTCTCCCTTCCTCGGTCCCTCTCTTCTTCCCTCCCTCCCTGTCTCCCTCCCCTCCCTCTCTTTATCTCTTCCTGCCCTCCCTCTCTCCCACCCTCCCTCCCTTCCGCCCTCCGTCTCTTCATCCCTCCACTCCATCTATTCCTCCCTCCCTCTCTTCCTCCCTTCCTCCCACCCCTCCCTCTATCCCTTCCACCTTTCCACACTTCCTTACTCCCTCCCATCACTTACTCCCTCCAGCCCACACCTCCCCTCACTCGCTCCCTCCCTCCCTCTCTCCATATCTTCCTCCCTCCCTCTGTCCCCTCCCCACCTCACTCCCTCCCCTCCCTCTCTTCCTCAATGCCTCCCCTCCCTCTCTCCCTTCCACCCTCCCTCCCTCTCTTCTTCCCTCCATCCCTCCCTCTCGTCCTGCCTCCCTCCCTCCCTTTCCTCCGTTCCTTCCTTCCTTCCTGCCTCCCTCCCTCCCTCTCTTCCTCCAATCCCTCCCTCCCACTCTTCCTCCCTAACTTCATCCTTTCCTCCCTCCCCCTCTCTTCCTCCTTCCCCCAACCCCTCACTCCCTCGCATTCTCCCTCCCCTCCTTCTTTCTTCACTCCCCTCACTCCCTCTCTTCCTCCATCCCTTCCTCCCGCCCTCCCTTCCTCACTTCCTCCCTGCCCTCTTCACATTCCCTCCCTTCCTCCCACCACACCCCTTCCTCCCTCCCTTCCTCCCCCACTTCATCACCTCCCTCACTTCCTCCCTCCTTCCCATCCCTCCCTACCTTCCTCCATCGCTACCCTCCCTCCCACCTTAATTTCCTCCCACCCCTCTCCCCTTACTTCCTCCCGCCCCTCCCTCCCATACATTCCTCCCTCCCTCCCTTTCCACGTCCCTCCCCTCACTCCATCCCTCCAATCCTCCCTCCCTCCCTCCCCTCCCTCCCTCTCTCATCACTCGCCTCCCTCCATGCTTCCCTCTCTCCCTCCCTCCCCTCCCTTCCTTCCTCCACTCCCTCCCCTCTCTTCCTCCCTCCCTTCATTCCTTCATTCCTCCCTCGCTCTTTACTTCCCTCACTCTTTCCTCCCATCCTCCCTCCCTCCCCTCCCCCTCCCTTCCATCATCGCTCCCCTCCCTCCCGTATTACCTCCATCCTCTCTCTCTCTCACTTCCTCCCTCCCCTCCATCACTTCCTCACTTCCTCCATTACTCCCTCCCTCCCACCCTTCCTCCCTCCCATCCCTTCTTCCATCCCTCCCTTTCCCGCTCCATCCCCTTGCTCCCTCCCTCACTTCCTCCCACCCACCCCTCGCTCGCTCCCTCCCTCACTCGCTCCCTTCCTCCCTCCCTCCCTTCTTCCCTCACATCCAATCCTCCCTCCCCTCCATGCCCTCTCTCCCATCCTCCCATCCTCGCAGGCCTCCCATCCCTCAGTCCACTCCTTCTTCCCTCCCCTCCCTCCCTTCTACCCTCCCTCCCCTCCCTCCTTCCCTTCCACCATCCCTCCCTCTCTTGCTCCCTCCCTCCCATCCTATCTGCCTCCCTCCCTCCCCTTTCTTCCTTCCTTGCTCCCACCTTCTCTTCCTCTCACCATTCCCCTCCCTCCCTTCCTCCCTCCCGCCCCTCCCACCCTAGATTCTACCCTCCCCTCCCCTCGCCGTCCCTACTCTGCCTCTCCTCCTCCCTCCCTTCATCCCTTCCTCCCTCTCTCCCTACCTCTCTTCCTCTCTCACTCGTTCCCTCCATTCCCTCCCCCCCTTACTCTCTCCCTCCCTATCTTCCTCCCTCCATTCATCACTTCCTCCCTCCCATGCTCCCTCTCTTCCTCCCTCCCTCGTTCCCTCCATTCCTCCCTTCCTTTACCCTCCGCTGCCTCCCTCACTAAATCTCTTCCTCCCTCCCACCCTCACTTCCTCCCTCCCTCCACACCTCCCTTCCCTCCCTCCATCCCCTTCCTCCCACCCTCCCCTCCCTCCCTCCCTTCCTCTTGCCCTCCCTACTCTCCCTCCCTCCCTCGCTCCCTTCCTCCCTCCCTCCCCTCCCTCCCTCACTTCCACGCCATCCCTCCCTCCATCATTTCCTGCCTCCCTCACTTCCTCCCTTCCTCGTTCCCTCCCTCCCTCTCTTCCTCCCTCCCCTCCCTGCCTCCCTCCCCTCTCTCTCTTCCTCCTCTCCCTCACTCCTTCCCTCCCTCCCTCCAGCTCATCTCCCACGCTCCCTCCCTCACTCCCTCCATGTCCTCCCTCCATTCGTTCCACCAACCATACCCCTCCCTCCCCCTTCCTCCCTCCCTCTCTACATCCTTCCCCTCCCTCCCAAACTTCCTCTTTTCCTCCTCTGCCTCACTCAATCCCTCCCTCCCCTCCTTGCCTCCCTCCCTCTGCTGCCTCTCTTCCTCTCTTCCTCCCCTCCCTCCCTCGCTTCTTCCCTCCCTCCCTATTTTCCTCCCTCCCATCCCTACTCCCATCCCTCCTTTCCTCCCTTCCTCCCTCCCTCCCTCCCTCTCTTATTCACTCTCATCCCTTCCTCCAAACCCTCCTCCATCCCTCCCTCCTTTTGTCCCTCATCTCCCTTCTTCACATCCCCCCTTTCTCCCTCCCCTCCCTCCATTCCTCCCTCCCTCTCTTCATTCTTCCCCTCCCTGCATCCCTCTCTTCCCCCCTCCCTCCCTTCCACTCTCTTCATCCCTTCCCTCCCTCTCTCCCTCCCTCCTTCACTTCTTCCCTGCCTCCCTCCCTCCCCTCCATCTATTCCTCTCTTCCCCCCCACATTCCCTCCCTCTCTCCCTCTCTTCTTCAATCCCTCGCACCCTCCCTCTTTCCTCCCTCACTTCCACACTCCCCTCCCTCCTTTCCTCTCTTCCTCCCTCCCATCCCTTCCTCCCTCCCCCTCCCCCCTTGCTCCTTTTGTCCCTCATCTCCCTTCCTCCCTCACTCCCTCCCTTCTCTCCCTACATTCCTCCCTCCATCTCTTCATCCTTCCACTCCCTCACTTCCTCTCTCCTCCCTTCCTCTGCCTCTACATACCTCCCCTCCTCTCTCCCTCCTGTCCTCCCTGCCTCCCTTCCCCCCTCCATTCCTCCCTCCCTCCCTCTCTTCCTCCCTTCCACCCTCCCTCCCTCTCTTCCTCCCTTCCACCCTCCCTCCCTCCCTCCCTCCCAACCCTCCCTGCCACCCTCCCTCCCCCTCCTCCTATCTTCCTCCCCCCCCTCTCTCCCTACCTCCCTCCCTCTCTTCCTCCCTCCCTTCCTCCCTCTTCGCCCTCCTTTCCTCCCTCCTTCCCTCTCTTCCTCCCTCCCCCTCCCTCACTCATTTCCTCCCTCCCTCACTTTCTGGCTCTCTCCCTCCCTTCCTCCCTCCCTCTCCTCCTCCTGCACTCCCTCCCTTCCACCCTCCCTTCCACCCACTCTTCCTGCATCCCTCCCCCCTCCCTGTCTTCCATTCTCACTCCCTCTCTTCCTCCAATACTCCCTTCCTCCCTCCCCTCCCTCATTTCCTCCCTCCCTCCCTTCCTCCCTCCCATCACTTCCACCCTCCATCCCTCCCCTCGACTCCCTCCTTCCCTTGCATCAACCCCACCCCTCCCTCCCTCTTCCCCTTCCTCCCTCCGTCACTCCCTCCCTTCCTCATTCAATCCCCCTCCCTCTTTTCCTCCCCATCCCTTCCTCCCTCCCTCCCTCTACTCCACTACCTCCCTCCTTTCCTCCCTCCCCTCCATTTATGCCATCCACCTCCCACAATTCCTTCCTCCCTCCCTCCC
Source organism: Somniosus microcephalus (assembly GCF_052327205.1). Lineage (NCBI taxonomy): Eukaryota > Metazoa > Chordata > Chondrichthyes > Squaliformes > Somniosidae > Somniosus > Somniosus microcephalus. Next base: position 88,838,040 of record NC_140999.1, on the reverse strand, counting down.
TCTCTTCCTTCCTCCCATCCCTTCGACCCTCCATCCAACCCCTCACTCCATCCCTGTCTCCATCACCTCCCATCCCTCCCTTCCTCACTTCCTTCCCTCCCTCCCCTCCCTCCTCTCCCTCTCTTCCTCTCTTGCTCCCCTTCCTCTCTCCTTCCCTCCCTCCCTCCTGCTCTTCGTCACTCACTCCCTCTCTTCCTTCCTCCCTTCCACCCTCTCCTGCCATTTTCCTCCCTCCCTCCCTCTCTTCCTCCCTCCCATCTCTTCCTCCCACCCCCACCCACTACCTCCCTCCTTTTGTCCCTCATCTCCCTCCTTCCCGTCCCCCTCCCTCCCTCCGCCCTCTCCCTCCATTCCTAGCTCCCTCTCTACATTCTTCCCCTCACCCTCTTCCACACTCTGTCCCTTCCTCTCTCCGTCTCTTCATCCGGAACCTTCCTCTCTCCCCCCTTCTTCCCTCCTTCATTTCCTCCCTGCCTCCCTCCATCCCCTCCCTCTCTTCCTCTCTTCCTTCCCTCCCTATCTCACTCCCTTCCTCCCTCCCTCCATTTCTCCCTTTCTCCCTCCCTCTCTTGCTCCCAACTCCCTGCCTCACTCCCTCACCCCCTCTCTTTAAAACATCCTCCCTCCCCTCTCCCTCACTCCATCCCACCCTCTCTTCTTCCCTCCCTCCCATCCCTTCCTCCCACACCCCTCCCTCCCTCATTTTGTCCCTCATCTGCCTCCCCACCATCCTCCCTCCCTCCACTTTCTGCCTTCGTTCCTCTCTCCATCTCCTGATTCATCCCCTCCCTCCCTCCCTCCCTCTCTTCCTCTTTCACTCCCTTCCTCCCTCCCTCCTTTCCTCTCATCCTCCCTCCCTCCCTCCATTTCTTCCTCCCACCCTCTCTCCCTCCCATCCTCCCTCCCTCCCTCCCTTCCTCCCCCACCGTCTCTTCCTCTCTTCCTCCCGCTCCCTCCCTCCCTCTTTTCTTCACTCCCTCCCACCATTCCTCTCTTCCTCACTCCCATCCTCCATCCCCTCTCTCCTTTACTCCCTTCCTCCCTCCCTCACTGCCTCTCTTCCTCCCACCCATCCCTTCCTCCCAACCCCCTCCCTCCCTCCTTTTGTCCCTGAGCTCCCTCACTCCCTTCCTCACTCCATTGCTCCCCACTCCACTCCATTCCTCCCTCCCTCACTTCATGCTTCCCCTCGCGCCCTCCCTCTCTCCCTCCCTCTCTTCCCCCCTTCCTCCCTCCCTCCATATCTTCCTCGCTCCCTCTCACCCTCCCTGCCTCCCCTCTCCCCCTCCATTCCTCCCTCCATCTCTCCCTCACACCCTCCATCCCTCCCTCTCTTCCTAACTCCCTCCCTTCCTTTCTGCCTCTCTTCCTCCCTCTGTCGCTTCATCCCTCCCCTCCCTTTCGACCTCCCTTCCTCCCTGCCTCCTTGCCTCCATCCCATTCTTCTCTTCCCCTCCTCCTCCCCTCCCTCTCTCCCTCCCTCCCCCTTCTCTTCTTCCCTCCGTCCCTCCCCGCCCTTTCTTTCTCCCTTCCTCCCTCCCTCCCTCTGCTCTCCCCCTCCGTTCCTCCCTCCCTCTCATCATCCTTCCCCTCCCTCCCTTCCTCTCTCCTTCACCCTCCCTCCCTCCATTTCTCCCTCCCTCCCTCTCTGCCTCCCTGCCTCCACCCTACCCCTCCATTCCTCCCTTCATCATTCCCTCCCTCCCTCCAGCCCTCTCTTCCTCCCTCCCTTCCTCTCTCCCTCACTTCACCCTCTGTCTCTTCATCCCTCCCCTCCCTCTCTCCGTCCTTCCTCCCTTCCTCCCTCCCTTCCTCTCATCATCCTTCCCCTCCCTCCCTTCCTCTCTCCTTCACTTCCTCCCTCCCTCCCTCCATTTCTCCCTGCCTCCCTCTCTGCCTCCCTGCCTCCACTCTACCCCTCCATTCCTCCCTTCATCTCTCCCTCCCTCCCTCCAGCCCTCTCTTCCTCCCTCCCTTCCTCTCTCCCTCTCTCCCTCACTTCACCCTCTGTCTCTTCATCCCTCACCTCCCTCTCTCCCGCCCTTCCTCCCTTCCTCCATCCCTCCATTTCTTCCTCACTCCCTCGCTCCCTCCCTGCCTCCCTCCCATCTCCCCCTCCATTCCTCCCTCCATCTCTCCCTCCCACACTCCCTCCCTCCCTCTCTTCCTCCCTCCCTCCCTTCCCCTCTCACTCACTTCCTCCCTCCTTCCCTCCATCCCTCTCTCCATCCCTGCCTTCCTCCCTCCCATCTCCCCCTCCATTCCTCCCTCCATCTCTCCCTCCCACACTCCCTCCCTCCCTCTCTTCCTCCCTCCCTCCCTTCCCCTCTCACTCACTTCCTCCCTCCTTCCCTCCCTCCCTCTCTCCATCCCTGCTTCCCTGCCTCCAATCTCCCCCTCCATTCCTCACTCCATCTTTCCCTCACTCCCTCCCTACCTCCATCCCTCTCTTCCTCCCTCCCTCCCTTCCTCTCTCCCACTCTCCCTCCCTTCCTCCTGCCATCTCTTCATCCCTCCCCTCACTCTCTACCTCCCACCCTCCCTTCTCTCTCTTCCTCTCTTCCTCCCCTCCCACTCTCCCTCCCTCCCTCCCTCTCTTCTTCCCTGCCTCCCTCCCTCCCTCTTTTCATCTCGCCCATCCTCCCTCACCTCCCACCTTTCCTCCCTTCCTCCCTCCCGACCGCTCTGCCACCCTACCATCCCTGCCTCCCTCCCCATTTTGTCCATCATCTTCCTCCCTTCCTCCCTCCCTCCATCCCCTCTCTCCCTCCATTACTCTCTCCCTCTCTTCATTCTTCCCCTCACGCCCTCCCTCTCTCCCTCCCTCCCTCTCTCCATCTTCTAATCCCTCCCCTCCATCTCCTCCTCCATTGTTCGATAACTCCCTGCCTCCCCACTCCCCTCCCTCCCTTCTTCTCTTCCTCCTGTCCCTCTCTCCCTTCCTCGGTCCCTCTTTTCTTCCCTCCCTCCCTCCCCTCCCTCTCTTTATCTCTTCCCGCCCTCCCTCTCTCCCACCCTCCCTCCCTTCCTCCCTCCATCTCTTCATCCCTCCACTCCATCTATTCCTCCCTCCCTCTCTTCCTCCCTTCCTCCCACCCCTCCCTCTATCCCTTCCACCTTTCCACACTTCCTTACTCCCTCCCATCACTTACTCCCTCCATCCCACTCCTCCCATCACTCGCTCCCTCCCTCCCTCCATATCTTCCTCCCTCCCTCTGTCCCTCCCTGCCTCACTCCCTCCCCTAACCCTCTTCCTCAATGCCTCCCCTCCCTCTCTCCTTTCCACCCTCCCTCCCTCTCTTCTTCCCTCCATCCCTCCCTCTCGTCCTGCCTCCCTCCCTCCCTTTCCTCCGTTCCTTCCTTCCTTCCTGCCTCCCTCCCTCCCTCTCTTCCTCCACTCCCTCCCTCCCACTCTTCCTCCCTAACTTCATCCCTTCCTCCCTCCCCCTCTCTTCCTACTTCCCCCAACCCCTCACTCCCTCGTGTTCTCCCTCCCCCATTTCTTTCTTCACTCCCCTCCCTCCCTCTCTTCCTCCATCCCTTCCTCCCGCCCTCCCTTCCTCACTCCCTCCCTGCCCTCCTCACATTCCCTCCCTTCCTCCCACCACACCCCTCCCTCCCTCCCTTCCTCCCCCACTGCATCACCTCCCTCCCTTCCTCCCTCCTTCCCATCCCTCCCTACCTTCCTCCATCGCTACCCTCCCTCCCACCTTAATTTCCTCCCTCCCCTCTCCCCCTTACTTCCTCCCGCCCCTCCCTCCCATACATTCCTCCCTCCCTCCCTTTCCACATCCCTCCCCTCGCTCCATCCCTCCCATCCTCCCTCGCTGCCTCCCCTCCCTTCCTCTCTCATCACTCCCCTCCCTCCCTGCTTCCATCTCTTCCTCCCTCCCCTCCCTTCATTCCTCCACTCCCTCCCTCTCTTCCTCCCTCCCTTCATTCCTTCATTCCTCCCTCACTCTTTACTTCCCTCACTCTTTCCTCCCATCCTTCCTGCCTCCCCTCCCCCCTTTCGTCATCGCTCCCCTCCCTCCTGTATTACCTACATCCTCTCTCTCTCTCACTTCCTCCCTCCCCTCCATCCCTTCCTCACTTCCTCCATTACTCCCTCCCTCCCACCCTTCCTCCCCCCATCCCTTCTTCCATCCCTCCCTTTCCCCCACCATCCCCTTGCTCCCTCCCTCACTTCCTCCCTCCCTCCCCTCCCTTACTCCCTCTCTCATCCCTCCCCTCCCTCCCTACTTCATACTCTTCCTCGCTCCCCTCCCTCCCTTCCTCCACTCCCTCCCCCTGTTCCTTCCTATCTCCCTCCCTTCTTCCCTCCCCTCCCTCCTTTCATCACTCCTATTCTTCCTGCCTCCCATCCCTACCATCATCTATCCCTCCCCTCCACTCCCTCCCACCATTCCTCCCACCCACCCCTCCCTCGCTCCCTCCCTCACTCGCTCCCTTCCTCCCTCCCTCTCTTCTTCCCTCACATCCAATCCTCCCTCCCCTCCATGCACTCTCTCCCATCCTCCCATCCTCCCACGCCTCCCATCCCTCCGTCCACTCCTTCCTCCCTCCCCTCCCTCCCTTCTACCCTCCCTCCCCTCCCTTCTTCCCTTCCACCATCCCTCCCTCTCTTGCTCCCTCCCTCCCATCCTATCTGCCTCCCTCCCTCCCCTTTCTTCCTTCCTTGCTCCCACCTTCTCTTCCTCTCACCATTCCCCTCCCTCCCTTCCTCCCTCCCGCCCCTCCCACCCTAGCTTCTACCCTCCCCTCCCTTCCCCTCACCGTCCCTACTCTGCCTCTCCTCCTCCCTCCCTCCCTATCTCCCTACCTCTCTTCCTCTCTCACTCGTTCCCTCCATTCCCTCCCCACTTTACTCTCTCCCTCGCTAACTTCCTCCCTCCATTCATCACTTCCTCCCTCCCATGCTCCCTCTCTTCCTCCCCCCCGTTCCCTCCATTCTTCCCTTCCTCTACGCTCCGCTGCCTGCCTCACTAAATCTCTTCCTCCCTCCCACCCTCTCTTCCTCCCTCCCTTCACTCCTCCCTTCCCTCCCTCCATCCGCTTCCTCCCACCCTCCCCTCCCTCCCTCCCTTCCTCTCACCCTCCCTACTCTCACTCCCTCCCTCCCTTCCTCCCTCCCTCCCCTCCCTCCCTCGCTTCCACTATATCCCTCCCTCCATCATTTCCTGCCTCCCTCACTTCCTCCCTTCCTCTTTCCCTCCCTCCCTCTTTTCCGCCCTCCCATCCATTCCTCCCTCCATCTACTCCACTCCCTCCCCCTCCCTCACTTCCACCCTCCCACACTTCCATTCTCCCTCCCTCCCTCTCTTCCTCCCTCCCCTCCCTGCCTCCCTCCCCTCTCTCTCTTCCTCCTCTCCCTCACTCCTTCCCTCCCTCCCTCCATCTCATCTCCCACCCTCCCTCCCTCACTCCCTCCATGTCCTCCCTCCATCTGTTCCACCAACCACACCCCTCCCTCCCCTTCCTTCCTCCCTCTCTACATCCTTCCCCTCCCTCCCAAACTTCCTCTTTTCCTCCTCTGCCTCACTCAATCCCTCCCTCCCCTCCTTGCCTCCCTCCCTCTGCTGCCTCTCTTCCTCCCCTCCCTCCCTCCCTCCCTCTCTTCTTCCCTCCCTCCCTATTTTCCTCCCTCCCATCCCGCCTCCCATCCCTCCTTTCCTCCCTTCCTCCCTCCCTCCCTCCCTCCCTCCCTCTCTTACTCACTCCCATCCCTTCCTCCAAACCCTCCTCCATCCCTCCCTCCTTTTGTCCCTCATCTCCCTCCCTCACCTCCCCCCTTTCACCCTCCCCTCCCTCCATTCCTCCCTCCCTCTCTTCATTCTTCCTCTCCCTGCATCTCTCTCTTCCCCCTCCCTCCCTTCCACTCTCTTCATCCCTTCCCTCCCTCTCTCCCTGCCTCCTTCACTTCTTCCCTGCCTCCCTCCCTCCACTCCCTCTATTCCGCTCTTCCCCCTCCCACACTCCCTCCCTCTCTCCCTCTCATCTTCAATCCCTCGCACCCTCCCTCTTTCCTCCCTCACTTCCACACTCCCCTCCCTCCTTTCCTCTCTTCCTCCCGCCCATCCCTTCCTCCCACCCCCTCCCCCCTTGCTCCTTTTGTCCCTCATCTCCCTTCCTCCCTCACTCCCTCCCCTCTCTCCCTACATTCCTCCCTCCATCTCTTCATCCTTCCCCTCCCTCACTTCCCCTCTCCTCCCTTCCTCTGCCTCTACATACCTCCCCTCCTCTCTCCCTCCTGTCCTCCCTCCCTCCCTTCCTCCCTCCATTTCTCCCTCCCTCCCTCTCTTCCTCCCTTCCACCCTCCCTCCCTCCCTCCCTCCCTTCCACCCTCCCTCCCTCCCAATCCTCCCTGCCACTCTCCCTCCCCCTCCTCCTCTCTTCCTCCCCTCCCTCTCTCATTACCTCCCTCCCTCTCTTCCTCCCTCCCTTCCTCCCTCTTCGCCCTCCTTTCCTCCCTCCTTCCCTCTCTTCCTCCCTCCCCCTCCCTCACTCATTTCCTCCCTCCCTCCCTTTCTTGCTCTCTCCCTCCCTTCCTCCCTCCCTCTCCTCCTCCTGCACTCCCTCGCTTCCACCCTCCCTTCCACCCTATCTTCCTGCATCCCTCCCCCCTCCCTGTCTTCCATTCTCACTCCCTCTCTTCCTCCAACACTCCCTTCCTCCCTCCCCTCCCTCATTTCCTCCCTCCCTCGCTTCCTCCCTCCCATCACTTCCACCCTCCATCCCTCCCCACGACTCCCTCCTTCCCTTGCACCAACCCACCTCTCCCTCCCTCTTCCCCTTCCTCCCTCCATCACTTCCTCCCTTCCTCATTCAATCCCCCTCCCTCTTTTCCTCCCCATCCCTTCCTCCCTCCCTCCCTCTACTCCACTACCTCCCTCCCTTCCTCCCTCCCCTCCATTTATGCCATCCAACTCCCACAATTCCTTCCTCCCTCCCTCCCTCTCTTCCTTCCTCTCATCCCTTCGACCCTCCATCCCACCCCTCACTCCATCCCTGTCTCCCTCCCCTCCCATCCCTCCCTTCCTCACTTCCTTCCCTCCCTCCCCTCCCTCCCCTCCCTCTCTTCCTCCCCTTCCTCTCTCCTTCCCTCCCTCCCTCCCTCTCTTCTTCACTCACTCCCTCTCTTCCTTCCTCCCTTCCACCCTCTCCTGCCATTTTTCCTCCCTCCCTCTCTTCCTCCCTCCCATCTCTTCCTCCCACCCTCACCCACTACCTGTAATGATATCAGCAAATAGTGATGTTATTTGCCTGTTTGATTATCATGTCTCACCAGCATAGTTGCCTGATTGATTGCTTGTGCCTGACCAGCAGAGGGCATGTGACCGAGAGAAGCAAGGCAGTTAGTTTAGTTACGGTTTCGTTCTAGATGCATCACAGCATCATGTCTCCTGTAAAAGCTGTATAAAAGAGTTGAACAGACTTTAGATTAAAACTCATTCTCTTTCATAAATGTCTCGTCATTGAACCCACAAAGAAATGAATACATAGTGTCAGAAGTGATTGAAAGAGATGAAGAGAAAAAAAAAATCTGAAGTTAAATCAGCTCTCCACAAATTAGCAAGCCAAAAGAGAACATCGTTGCTTACCATTAGAGAATAGCTAACGAAGTGAAAGAATGGAAGGTTTACTCCCACCGGCGACACTTCAATTGACAGGTAATGTGGCTGAAAATTGGAGGAGATTCAAACAACGTGTGGGGTTCTATTTATCAGCAATCGGAGCTGACGAGAAAAGTAATAAACAGAAATCGTCACTGTTCTAGACCTGGGAAAAGCCATAGCACTGTGTAGGGCTACAGAGACTGTGAAGTTGCAGGCAAAGGAGCTGTTCAGTGACAATAGCTGCAACGTGGATGCAGTGAGAATGAACGGACATAAACCGTGTGGTAATAATAATAACTTCCGGGAAGTTATGTCATCACTTCCTGTGAACTGTGAACTATGAACTATGAACTGTGTACATACCTCACTTCCTGTCATATGTCACTTCCTGTTGGACTGGTATAAATACTGGACTGTTCAGTATTGTAAGAGGCTTCTACCAGAGGCATGGTAAAGACCTCTCTTGTATATAGTGTGTTTGTAAGTTGCTTAAAGCTTACCTTAAAGTTACTTGATGTGTAAGACTCGTTTTCTTACATCAATTTAAGCAACTTAGTATTTACACTCACAAATACTAGACCTTCGGACAAACTCGGAGTTAAGGATCCAGGGAACCACCCATCATGGAGAGAATCCTTAGACCTATTCGTCTGGACTTGGACCCGAATACACCAGCAGCTGGCAGGGTATGGAAGCATTGGTACCGTACTTTTGAGAATTTTCTGGATGAATGTGAAGCGGATGCTCCTACTAGATTGAGGATACTTATCAACTATGTGACCCCAAAAGTGTTCGAATATGTTGATGAATGGGATAATTACGATGAGGTGATTCGGGCACTTAAGAAACTGTATGCCAAGACTCCAAATGAGGTCTATGCTAGACATCTACTGGCCACAGCCCAACAAGGGCCAGGGGAATCGATTAACGAATTCCTTATAGAACTTCGCAGGCTCAGCATAGATTGTAGCTTTCAGGCAGCCTCAGCTGAGCTGTACCGCGAAGAAATGATTCGTGATGCTTTCATCTGCGGGATTGCCTCTCCATTTATATGCCAGCGTCTACTAGAAAGTAAAACACTTGAGCTACAAAAAGCTTTTGACCTAGCTTGTTCTCTGGATTTGGCAAAGAGAAATGCAGACCTCTATCAGCTGCCCAGATCTCGATCTGCTGCTGTAACTGCAACCAGACAATTCAAGCGGTCTCAGGTGAACCCTATCATGGGGGAATCTAATTCTGATAATTCTGATGAAGAAGAGGAGGATGACCCCACTTTAGCAGCCCCTTGGCAATCTAGGAGGGAATGCTTCTTTTGTGGAGATGCTTTTCACCCTAGGAAAACCTGCCCTGCTCGCAATGCAATCTGCAGTTATTGCAAAAAAAAAGGACACTTTGCTAAAGTTTTCCTATCAAGGGCCTCTACGAGGGCCAATCCAGCTAAGGCCTACCGAACTGCCCCAATTAGGGCCTATCAGGATGCTCCAGCTAGGACCTATCAAGCTTCCTCTCGAGCTCTCTCCCGAAGAAGCACACCGAGAGTTTTAGCCACTCTCTGTGCAACGACACCAATTACAGCTGCTTGCCCACAGAACCTGTCTCATGCAGCTACAAAAGTTTCAATTAAAGGGCATACCTTAGATGCCTTAATTGACTCAGGAAGTACTGATAGTTTCATTAAGGAACAGATTGTTGCGAAATTGAAACTACATATCTTCCCATTGCAATTGTGATGGCTCAGTCATCACTGAATACCAGAATCTCCGGCTTTTGTATTGTTGATATGACACTTAATGGTCGCATGTATCCCTCCACCTGACTTTCGGTACTCAAGGACTTATGTAGTGATCTCCTCTTAGGGCTGGATTTCCAGAAACAGCATAAGAAACTCACTATTGAGTTCGGCGGATCCAAACCTGGTCTTACTATTTCTAACATACCGTCTAAATTACTGTTTTGTGCATTATCAGCAGCTTCACTGGATGAACCCTCATTATTTGCCAGTATTCCGCCTCGATGCAAAACAATAATAACGAAATCGCGGCACTTTAATCAGGAAGACCAATCTTTTATTGAGGCTGAAATCTCTCGACTTCTAGCAGAGGATATCATCGAACCATGTTCATCGCCCTGGCGGGCTCAAGTCGTCATTGTCAAGAACCCTCTCAAACCTCACAAACAGCGACTATGCATTGATTATTCGCAAACCATCAATCAATATACCGACTTGGACGCCTACCCATTGCCACGCATTGATGATATGGTTAATAAACTGGCCGAATACAAAGTGTTCTCAACTTACGACTTAAAAAGTGCCTATCATCAGGTACCCTTGAAGGTCTCAGATAAGCAGTACACGGCCTTTGAGGCTAATGGACGGCTGTACCAATTTCGTCGCCTCCCATTCGGGGTTACTAATGGAGTGGCTGTCTTCCAACGGGCAATGGATGGCCTGGTTAAGCAGGAAAACCTAAGGGATACTTTTCCCTACCTTGATAACATTACCATTGCAGGTCACGATCAACAGGAACACGACGCCAACCTCCAAAAATTTCGGGATGCCCTCCATCGCCGTAATTTAATCCTGAATGAATCCAAATCTGTTGAGTCACAACCGACCATCAACATCCTTGGCTACTGCGTAGGCAATGGTATCATTAAGCCAGACCCAGAAAGACTTCGCCCTCTCCAAGAGCTCCCGTCACCTAAGAATCCGGCTTCTTTACGTCGGGCTCTCGGTCTGTTTGCATACTACGCTAAATGGATTCCTCATTTTTCAGACAAAATCCAACCCTTGCTGCATGCTAGATCATTTCCACTGGGAACAGCAGCTGTTGCAGCCTTTAACCTTCTCAAAAAACAGTTGGAGAAAGCGGCTCTTCACTCTATCGATGAGAATCTCCCTTTCATGGTTGAATGTGATGCCTCGCAGGTGGCGATCTCGGCTACTCTGAATCAGGAAGGTCGTCCTGTAGCATTTATGTCCAGGACCTTACAAGGTGCTGAGCTACATTATCCTCCGGTTGAGAAGGAAGCCACAGCCATCATAGAGGCAGTACGGAAGTGGAACCATTTTCTAGCTCGCCAGCACTTTACATTAATCACGGACCAACGATCAGTCGCCTTCATGCTTGATAATCGAAAACGAACCAAAATTAAGAATAATAAAATACAACTTTGGAGGATGGAACTGGCCTCTTTTGGTTATACCATTCTCTATCGGCCAGGCAAGGAGAATGTGGCCCCGGACACCCTCACACGGGCATTCTGCTCCACTATGTTGTTGTCGACTCTCATGGATGTCCACAATGGATTGTGTCATCCTGGCGTTACGCGAATGCTACATTTCGTACGATCACGGAATCTCCCTTTTTCCACTGGAGATGTAAAGAAAATATGCTCAGAATGCCGGCTTTGTGCGGAATTAAAACCTCAGTTCTTCCGCCCCTCAGATGGTATACTCATACATGCAACCCAACCGATGCAACGACTTAGCATCGATTTTAAGGGCCCAGTGCCCTCTTCAACTCGGAACACATATCTGCTCACCATGATCGACGAATATTCACGTTTTCCGTTTGCCTTCCCCTGCTCCAATATGCTGGCGTCCACAGTAATCTGCTGCCTTGAGCAGGTATTTTCTCTCTGTGGCATGCCAGCTTATATTCACTCAGATCGGGGTCCATCCTTTATGTCAAGGGAACTCAAGGACTACCTCTCAGAACGGGGAATTGCTACAAGCAAAACAACACCATACCATCCCATCGGAAATGGGCAGGTAGAGAGGTATAATGGTATAATCTGGAATTCCATGCGTCTCGCTTTAAGATCTCGGGGCCTACCAGACCAGCAATGGGAAACAGTGCTTCCGGATGCATTGCACTCTATACGGTCCCTGCTTTCTACAGCCACAAATACTACACCTCATGAGCGGTTCTTTGGATTCCAGCGTCGCTCATCTCATGGGACATCACTCCCGTCATGGCTAACTACTCCTGGACCTGTATCACTCCGAAGATACGTTCGGACGTCTAAAAATGACCCTCTCGTAGACGAGGTCGAACTAACCGATGCCAACCCCACCTATGCAAACATACGATATTCCGACGGCCGAGAATCTACCGTATCATTACGGGATCTGGCTCCCTGCCCACCAGGACCTAGTGGGACATCGGGTGATGGCATTTCACCAGGAAACTCTTGGGACCTATCGGGTACCCCTCTCCAGGATCCTGATCGGACACCAACTAGCTTGGTGCCGGTAGAACCCCGTGCTCAAAGTTGCGACCCTCCCAGTATCGTGCATGAAAGTACTGATCCACCACAGACCAGCTCTGCACCTCCCTCTGAACAGAGGCAGTCCGACTTTGAACCTATTGGGGCTCGTACACGGAGCCATGATCTCCCCGACCTTTCACAGGGTAATCCAGGCCACACAGACTCTGACCAATGGCCAACCGCATGTAAGCGGACCAGCGACCCTCTACGATGGGAACCCAAACGGGTGCGACTCTTCCTCATTCGGCGGCTGCGGAACAAAAGGTAGACCACAGCCTCCTAATCCTGCAGGAGGGAAGAATGTGGTAATAATAATAACTTCCGGGAAGTTATGTCATCACTTCCTGTGAACTGTGAACTATGAACTATGAACTGTGTACATACCTCACTTCCTGTCATATGTCACTTCCTGTTGGACTGGTATAAATACTGGACTGTTCAGTATTGTAAGAGGCTTCTACCAGAGGCATGGTAAAGACCTCTCTTGTATATAGTGTGTTTGTAAGTTGCTTAAAGCTTACCTTAAAGTTACTTGATGTGTAAAACTCCTTTTCTTACATCAAACCGTTTAACTAAAAGAGCGCCAATGTGAAAAAAAAGGCGTGGCCAGCGAACGAAAAAGAAAGGAACAATCGGAAGTCATGTAGTCGATGCGGTACACAGCATACACCAAAAAAGTGTCCAGCATATGGTAAAAAATGCGATAGTTGCAACAAAAACAACCATTATGCCTGTTGCTGTAAGAACCAAGCGCAACAAAGCAAGGTCCATACAGTAGATGAAAGCGAGATAGAGGAGTTCTATGTAGATGTAGTGTCTGAAAACAAAGAAGAAAAAAGAGACTGGATGTTGACACTAAAAGTGAATGACATACACATTCCATTTAAATTGGATACTGGAGCGCAAGTTAATGTGATATCAGAGACTGATTTTAAGAAAATTAGATCCAGACCAAAGATACATGGAATAAAAGTGAAAGTGACAAGATACTCAGGTACTGATATACCAGTGAAAGGAAGATGCATTGTCAAAGTAACACACAAGGACAGAGAGCACACGCTAGCATTAATCGTGGTGCCAAAGGATGTGCAAGCCATACTAGGTTTAAAAGCCTGTGAGAGACTGAACCTGGTAAAGAGAGTCCTCGTTGTGGAAAGCGAAGGAGAGACAGTCTATGATGAACTGAATGTTGCGTACACACCGGGTAAGCTTATGTATACAGCAGACACGTTGTCCAGAGCTGTTGACCCAGGAGAGCCCGCAAACACAGTGAAAAGATGGATGTACAAGGCAAAAGACAGTGGAACTGACTTCTACCAGAGCATGCTTGTATACCGCACAACGCCGCTCGAGTGTGGTAAGTCACCAGCCCAACTCCTGATGGGACGTCGGCTCAGGTCAAACCTACCCATCCCGGAGAACCTCCTGAAAACAAAAGAGGGGGAGAAAGTGAGGAAGTTCAAAGAACAACAGAAAGAAAAGCAAAAGTACTACTATGACAGAGGAACACAAAACCTACCTGAACTCCACACTGGTGACCAAGTAAGGTTGAAAGACAAAACAAACACATGGACTCAGAAGGGAACTGTCCTGAGTGAAGCTTAACCAAGATCATACACCATTCAGACAGATGAGGGTGCTGTTCTAAGAAGAAATCGTCGAGATCTTCTCATGGGACCAGCCACAGCAGGTCAAGAGACTGATACTGTTGAACAACCTGATCACACAGCTGAGAACCAATCAACTGAGGCAACAACTCAGATTCAAGGACAATCAATCAGAAAATCCTCAAGACACGTGAAGCCTCCTGAGAGACTCATTGAGCAAATTTAAGGACTATTGTTGTAGAAGGAAGTAATATTATCTTATTCTTTCTTCAAGTTCTAGTGTATTGACATATTTCATGTGAACACACAAAGCAAGATTAAAAAACCTTGATAATGATAATGTTAATGTAAGTTCATTAAGTGTTACAGTTAAAATGCAGATTAATACAAAGAAAACATGTAATTAGTGATATACCTATCAATTCATTCCATGAAAAGCGATGAGTTAAGATAGTAACTATAGGTTTTTATTGGCTAAATAACAGAGCCCACCCTCGTGGGTGATCGGTTCCAACAAGGAAGAATACTAGCCAAGCGGTCACCTTTATACCTGGGCAAGCAGGCGGAGCCATGGGCGGAGTCAGCTGAGGAATGCCTAGGTATAACAGCGTGCGTGGCAAGAGGTAACCTTGTGTAGTGATAACAACAGTGTAAACAGTGATAACAACAGTGTAACAATAGTGAACGGTTGTGAACGGTAACAGTGGTTTACCACATTCACCCCTTGTTTAAAATTGAGTCCGGCGGGGTGAAGTGTACTACCAGTTTGTGTATGTCAGTCTCTCAGGAGGCCTCGTAAGCCTTTCTAATCGGCGCAGCAGCGGCGGCGGTGGTGCAGTATCCGATGTTAATGCTGGTGTCTGCGTGGTCGACGAAGGCTCCTGGGGTTCCGGCATGCCGTCTACAGGAGCTGGATTTGGGGGAGTGGTGGGGGGTAACGGTGGTATCTCAGGGGTGCCCGAGGGTGCGAGGTCTCGCAAGGAGACAGTGTCCTCCCGCCCGTCTGGGTATGCCACATAGGCGTACTGGGTGTTGGCGTGCAGGAGGTCCACCCTCTCGACCAGGGGGTCCGTTTTATGGGTCCTCACTTGCTTCTGCAGCAGGACGGGCCCCGGAGAAGTCAGCCATGTTGGTAGCGAGGTTCCCGTAGTCAACTTCCTGGGGAAAACAAACATTCGGTCATGGGGGGTGGCGTTAATGGCAGTGCAAAGCAATGACCGGATGGAGTGGAGCACTGCCGAGAGGACTTCCTGCCAGCGAGAGGTTGGGAGGCCCTTAGACTTTAGGGCTAAGAGGACGGCCTTCCAAACTGTCATGTTTTCTCTTTCCACCTGGCCGTTCCCCCGGGGGTTGTAGCTGGTGGTCCTGCTCGCCGCAATACCTCTCGCGAGCAGGAACTGGCGAAGTTCCTCGCTCATGAAGGATGCACCCCGGTCACTATGTAAATAGTTCGGGAACCCGAACAAGGCGAAGAGGTCGTTCAGGCATTTGATGACCGTGGTACTGGTCATGTCTGGGCAGGGGATGGCAAAGGGGAAACGGGAGTACTCGTCAATAATGTTGAGGAAGTACACATTACGGTCAGAGGACGGGAGGGGCCCCTTAAAATCGATGCTCAAGCGCTCGAAGGGGCGGGTGGCCTTGATCAGGCTTGCTCTGTCCGGCCTATAGAAATGCGGATTGCATTCGGCACAGGTTTGGCAGTTCCTGGTCATGGTCCTGACCTCCTCGATGGAGTAGGGCAGGTTGCGGGCCTTAATGAAGTGGTAAAGTCTGGTGACCCCGGGGTGGCAGAGGTGGTTGTGGAGGGTCCGCAGTCTATCAACTTGCGCGTTGGCGCATGTACTTCGTGATAGAGCATCTGGGGGGTCTTTGAGTTTACCAGGCCGGTACAAGATATCGTAATCGTAGGTGGAGAGCTCAATTATCCACCTCAAGATCTTGTCGTTCTTGATTTTGCCCTTCAGCTTGTTATTAAACATAAAAGCAACCGAACGCTGGTCGGTGAGGAGGGTAAATCGTTTGCCTGCCAGGTAATGCCTCCAGCATCGTACCGCCTCCACAATCGCCTGGGCCTCCTTCTCGACAGAAGAGTGTCGGATCTCAGGACCCTGGAGGGTCCTTGAGAAGAAGGCCACAGGTCTCCCTGCCTGGTTAAGGGTTGCAGCTAGGGCGAAGTCTGATGCATCGCTTTCCACTTGGAAAGGGATGGACTCATCCACTGCGTGCATTGTGGCCTTCGCAATGTCTCCTTTTATGAGGGAGAAGGCTGCGCCTGCTTCTGCTGTCAGGGGGAAGGAGGTGGACTTCATGAGGGGTCTGGCTTTTTCCGCATAATTGGGCACCCATTGGGCATAGTAAGCGAAGAGCCCCAGGGTTCTCTTCAGCGCCTTTGGACAGTGGGGGAGGAGAAGCTCCATGAGGGGGGCGCATTCTTTCGGGGTCGGGGCCGATGACTCCATTCTCTACTACGCAGCCGAGGATGGCAAGGCATGAGGTGTTAAACACACATTTCTCCTTATTGTACGTGAGGTTCAGCCGTTGGGCCGTACGGAGGAATTTCTCCAGATTAACATCGTGGTCCTGCTGGTCTCGGCCCCAGATGGTGACGTTATCTAGGGATGGGAACGTGGCCTGCAGCGCGTTCTGGTCAACCATCTGGTCCATCTCCCTTTGGAAGACCGAAACCCCGTTGGTGACGCCGAAGGGAACCCTAAGGAAGTGGTAGAGGTGGCCATTCACCTCGAAGGCGGTATACTGGCGGTCCTCAGGGCGGATAGGGAGTTGGTGATAGGCCGACTTGAGGTCGATGGTGGAGAATACCCGGTACTGTGCAATCTGGTTGACCATATCAGATATGCGGGGAAGGGGGTATGCATCCAGCTGGGTGTACCGGTTTATGGTTTGGCTGTAGTCGATGACCAGGCGGTGTTTATCACCAGTCTTAACGACTACGACCTGGGCAGGCCAGGGGCTGGTGCTCCCCTCGATGATGCCCTCCTTCAGGAGTTGCTGCACCTCAGAGCTAATAAAAGCTCTGTCCCCGGCGCTGTACTGCCTGCTCTTGGTAGCGACGGGTTTACAGTCATGGGTGAGGTTAGCGAACAAGGAGGGGGGTGGGACTTTGAGGGTGGAGAGGCCGCAGGTGGTACGCGGCGGGCGGTTTAAATTTTGCTGGTTGCAGACTGTGAGTGGGGGGAGGGATCCACCGTAAGCCAAAGTGACACTTTGAAGGTGGCTTTGGAAATCCAGCCCTAGTAGGACGGCAGCGCAGAGCTGGGCAGGACGAGAAGTTTAAAGTTTTTATATTCCGTGCCCCTAACCGACAGGGTCACCACACAGTAGCCGCTGATGTCTGTTGAATGGGACTTCGCCGCCTCGAGATCCGATGGCGCATTGGCCGGACAGCGAGGGAGTAGCAGCTCACCGTGTCTGGGTGAATAAAACTCTCCGTGCTTCCGCTGTCGAACAGGCAGGTCATGGCGTGGCCGTTTACTTCGATGTCCATCATGGACTTGGACAGATGATGTGGGAGAGCTTGGTCAAGCGTGATGGAGGCCAGTGTATGGCTGAGTGAGCTGCTGTAGTCTGCAGGTGAGGCGGTGGTCGGGTCTGGAGACAAAATGGCGGCCGAGTGCGGCGAACAAAATGGCGGCGCCCATGACGCAGATCCCCACGAAGTTGGACAAAATGGCAGAGAAGATGGCCACCCCCACAACTCACATGAGGCACTGCTGGTGTCTGTGGCCTTGATCAAAGATGGCCGCCCCCACGACTCACATGATGCAATGCTGGCATCTGTGGCCTTGATCAAAGATGGCCACCCCCACAACTCACATGAGGCACTGCTGGCGTCTGTGGCTTTCCCCCTGCAGGCGTTTACGAAGTTGCCATTCTTTTTGCAGCCGGAGCAGGTCGCATTCCTTGCAGGGCAGCGCGCCCTTTGATGTCTCGCCTGGCCACAGAAGAAGCAGCTGGCGGCCCGATCGCGGAGGACCGCTGCCGCAACAGGTCCCGGGGGTGGCGGTCCCGATCGATTCCGGGACACCGATGCCATAGTAGGTCCCAGGGGCGGCGGTGCGAGGGGTATTGCGGCCGGAGTCGGGCCCGAGTCCCAGTGTCGCGCAGCACTGTACCTGGAGTACGCCTCGAGGTCCCGATGGGCCACTTCCAGGGAGCGAGCGAGGGCTGCAGCTGTTTTCAATTCGAGGTCCTTTGATTCGAGTAGTCTTTGCCGTGATTAGTCGGACCGAAGGCCTTTCACGAAGGCATCGCGGATATTTCCTTCAGTATTTTCTGCAGCCGTTACAGCTTTAAAGTCACAGTCCCTGCCGAGTGTTTGTAGCGCCCGTAAAAATTCAACTACAAACTCTCCTGGCTGTTGCGAGCGGGATCTTAGGAGATGTCTGGCATACATTGAATTTACTGGGCTCCGGTACTGCTCTTTTAGCAGGTTGAGGGCGTCCTCATATGTAGCAAGGTACCAGATGAGTGCAAATACTTTAGGGCTCACCTGGGCGGTCAGGACTCTTAGTTTGGATTCCGGAGGCACGCCGGAGGCTCCCAGGTAGGATTCGAAACAGCTCAGCCAGTGTTCGAAGTCGAGGGCTGAATTCGCTGCCTGTGGGTTTAGATCCAGGTACGGCGGTCGGAGGGCTCGCAGCCAGGTCGGCTGCTGGGGCTGTTGGAGCTGGCCGTTTGGCTGGTCGTTTGGCTGCTCCAATCCACTCATTTCAAAATTTAGCCAATAAAATTGATATACCTATCAATTCATTCCATGAAAAGCGACGAGTTAAGATAGTAACTATAGGTTTATATTGGCTAAATAACAGAGCCCACCCTCGTGGGTGATCGGTTCCAACAAGGAAGAATACTAGCCAAGCGGTCACCTTTATACCTGGGCAAGCAGGCGGAGCCATGGGCGGAGTCAGCTGAGGTATGCCTAGGTATAACAGCGTGCATGGCAAGAGGTAACCTTGTGTAGTGATAACAACAGTGTAAACAGTGATAACAACAGTGTAACAATAGTGAACAGTTGTGAATGGTAACAATGGTTTACCACAGTTAGTTAAAAGTAAAACACTTTTGTTTTAAGAAAAGGAGATGTAATGATATCAGCAAATAGTGATGTTATTTGCCTGTTTGATTATCATGTCTTACCAGCATAATTGCCTGATTGATTGCTTGTGCCTGACCAGCAGAGGGCATGTGACCGAGAGAAGCAAGGCAGTTAGTTTAGTTTCGGTTTCGTTCTAGATGCATCACAGCATCGTGTCTCCTGTAAAAGCTGTATCAAAGAGTTGAACAGACTTTAGATTAAAACTCATTCTCTTTCATAAATGTCTCGTCATTGAACCCACAAAGAAATCAATACACTACCTCCCTCCTTTTGTCCCTCATCTCCCTCCTTCCCGTCCCCCTCCCTCCCTCCGCTCTCTCCCTCCATTCCTAGCTCCCTCTCTTCATTCTTCCCCTCACCCTCTTCCACACTCTGTCCCTTCCTCTCTCCGTCTTTTCATCCGGAACCTCCCTCTCTCCCCCTTCTTCCCTCCTTCATTTCCTCCCTGCCTCCCTCCATCCCCTCCCTCTCTTCCTCTCTTCCTCCCCTCCCTATCTCACTCCCTTCCTCCCTCCCTCCATTTCTCCCTTTCTCCATCCCTCTCTTGCTCCCAACTCCCTGCCTCCCTCCCTCACCAACCTCTCTTTAAAACTTCCTCCCTCCCCTCTCCCTCACTCCATCCCACACTCTCTTCTTCCCTCCCTCCCATCCCTTCCTCCCACAACCCTCCCCCCCTCATTTTGTCCCTCATCTGCCTCCCCACCTTCCACCCTCCCTCCACTTTCTGCCTCTGTTCCTCTCTCTATCTCTTGATTCATCCCCTCCCTCCCTCCCTCCCTCCATCCCTCTCTTCCTCTCTCTCTCCCTTCCTCCCTCCCTCCTTTCCTCCCATCCTCCCTTCCTCCCTCCATTTCTTCCACTCACCCTCTCTCCCTCCCATCCTCCCTCCCTCCCTTCCTCCCCCACCATCTCTTCCTCTCTTCCTCCCCCTACCGCCCTCCCTCTTTTCTTCACTCCCTTCCACCATTCCTCTCTTCCTCCCTCCCATCCTCGTCCCCTCTCTCCTTTACTCCCTTCCTCCTTCCCTCCCTGCCTCTCTTCTCCCACCCATCCCTTCCTCCCAACCCCCTCGCTCCCTCCTTTTGTCCCTGAGCTCCCTCGCTCCCTTCCTCACTCCATCACTCCCCACTCCCCTCCATTCCTCCCTCCCTCACTTCATCCTTCCCCTCACGCCCTTCCTCTCTTCCTCCCTCTCTTCCCCCCTTCCGCCCTCCCTCCATATCTTCCTCGCTCCCTCTCACCCTCCCTGCCTCCCCTCTCCCCCTCCATTCCTCCCTCCATCTCTCCCTCACACCCTCCCTCCCTCCCTCTCTTCCTCCCTCCCTCCCTTCCTCCCTGCCTCCTTGCCTCCATCCCATTCCACTCTTCCCCTCCTCCTCCCCTCCCTCTCTCCCTCCCTCCCCCTTCTCTTCTTCCCTCCCTCCCTCCCTCCCCTCCCTTTCTTTCTCCCTTCCTCCCTCCCTCCCTCTGCTCTCCCCCTCCGTTCCTCCCTCCCTCTCGTCATCCTTCCCCTCCCTCCCTTCCTCTCTCCTTCACCCTCCCTCCCTCCATTTCTCCCTCCCTCCCTCTCTGCCTCCATGCCTCCACTCTACCCCTCCATTCCTCCCTTCATCTTACCCTCCCTCCCTCCAGCCCTCTCTTCCTCCCTCCCTTCCTCTCTCCCTCTCTCCCTCACTTCACCCTCTGTCTCTTCATCCCTCCCCTCCCTCTCTCCCGTCCTTCATCCCTTCCTCCCTCCCTCCCTCTCGTCATCCTTCCCCTCCCTCCCTTCCTCTCTCCTTCACTTCCTCCCTCCCTCCCTCCATTTCTCCCTGCCTCCCTCTCTGCCTCCACTCTACCCCTCCATTCCTCCCTTCATCTCTCCCTCCCTCCCTCCAGCCCTCTCTTCCTCCCTCCCTTCCTCTCTCCCTCTCTGCCTCACTTCACCCTCTGTACCTTCATCCCTCACCTCCCTCTCTCCCGCCCTTCCTCCCTTCCTCCCTCCATCCATTTCTTCCTCACTCCCTCGCTCCCTCCCTGCCTCCCTCCCGCCCATCTCCCCCTCCATTCCTCCCTCCATCTCTCCCTCCCACACTCCCTCCCCCCTCTCTTCCTCCCTCCCTCCCTTCCCCTCTCACTCACTTCCTCCCTCCTTCCCTCCCTCCCTCTCTCCATCCCTGCCTTCCTCCCCCCATCTCCCCCTCCATTCCTCCCTCCATCTCTCCCTCCACACTCCCTAACTCCCTCTCTTCCTCCCTCCCTCCCTTCCCCTCTCACTCACTTCCTCCCTCCTTCCCTCCCTCCCTCTCTCCATCCCTGCCTTCCTGCCTCCACTCTCCCCCTCCATTCCTCACTCCATCTTTCCCTCACTCCCTCCCTACCTCCATCCCTCTCTTCCTCCCTCCCTCCCTTCCTCTCTCCCACTCTCCCTCCCTTCCTCCTGCCATCTCTTCATCCCTCCCCTCACTCTCTCCATCCCTCCCTCCCATCCCTCTCTTCCTCTCTTCCTCCCCTCCCTCCCTCCCCCATCTTCCTCTCTTCCTCACTCCTTCCCTGCCTCCCACCCTCCCTTCTCTCTCTTCCTCTCTTCCTCCCCTCCCACTTTCCCTCCCTTCCTCCCTCCATCTCTTCTTCCCTCCCTCCCTCCCTCTTTTCATCTCGCCCATCCTCCCTCCCCTCCCACCTTTCCTCCCTTCCTCCCTCCCGACCGCTCTTCCACCCTACCATCCCTGCCTCCCTCCACATTTTGTCCATCATCTCCCTCCCTTCCTCCCTCCCTCCATCCCCTCTCTCCCTCCATTACTCTCTCCCTCTCTTCATTCTTCCCCTCATGCCCTCCCTCTCTCCCTCCCTCCCTTCCTCTCTCCATCTCCTAATCCCTCCCCTCCATCTCCTCCTCCCTCGTTCGATAACTCCCTGCCTCCCCCTCCCCTCCCTCCCTTCTTCTCTTCCTCCCCTCCCTCTCTCCCTTCCTCGGTCCCTCTCTTCTTCCCTGCCTCCCTCCCCTCCCTCTCTTTATCTCTTCCTGCCCTCCCTCTCTCCCACCCTCCCTCCCTTCCTCCCTCCGTCTCTTCATCCCTCCACTCCATCTATTCCTCCCTCCCTCTCTTCCTCCCTTCCTCCCACCCCTCCCTCTATCCCTTCCACCTTTCCACACTTCCTTACTCCCTCCCATCACTTACTCCCTCCATCCCAGCCCTCCCCTCACTCGCTCCCTCCCTCCCTCCTTCCATATCGTCCTCCCTCCCTCTGTCCCCTCCCCGCCTCACTCCCTCCCCTCCCTCTCTTCCTCAATGCCTCCCCTCCCTCTCTCCTTTCCACCCTCCCTCCCTCTCTTCTTCCCTCCATCCCTCCCTCTCGTCCTGCCTCCCTCCCTCCCTTTCCTCCGTTCCTTCCTTCCTTCCTCCCTCCCTCTCTTCCTCCACTCCCTCCCTCCCACTCTTCCTCCCTATCTTCATCCCTTCCTCCCTCCCCCTCTCCTCCTCCTTCCCCCAACCCCTCACTCCCTCGCGTTCTCCCTCCCCTCCTTTCTTTCTTCACTCCCCTCCCTCCCTCTCTTCCTCCATCCCTTCCTCCCGCCCTCCCTTCCTCACTCCCTCCCTGCCCTCCTCACATTCCCTCCCTTCCTCCCACCACACCCCTCCCTCCCTCCCTTCCTCCCCCACTTCATCACCTCCCTCCCTTCCTCCCTCCTTCCCATCCCTCCCTACCTTCCTCCATCGCTACCCTCCCTCCCACCTTAATTTCCTCCCTCCCCTCTCCCCCTTACTTCCTCCCGCCCCTCCCTCCCATACATTCCTCCCTCCCTCCCTTTCCACGTCCCTCCCCTCGCGCCATCCCTCCCATCCTCCCTCCCTCCCTCCCCTCCCTCCCTCTCTCATCACTCCCCTCCCTCCTATGGTAAACCACTGTTTGTTATTGTTGTTGTTGTTGTTGTTGCACACTGTTGTGCCTATGCATGCCTCAGCTGACTCCGCCCCTGGCTCCACCCACATGCCCGGGTATAAAGGTGAATGCTCTGCAGCCCCCTGCCCTTTTGGATACCAGGCAACCACGAGAGGCATGCTCTGTTCTTTGCTAATAAAAGCCTATTAATTAACTCTCTGTCTTTTATGAGGAATTGATAGTGTATCAATTTTATTAGCAAAGCAAAATGTCGGGTCCAAATGTTGAACAGCAGGAGCTGCATCAACCGACGGTGCCAAACGTTGAGCAGCAGGCGCTGCTGTGAGCCCTCAGACCAACATGCCTGGACCTAGACCCCCAAGAAGCGGGTTCGGCTACCAAATTCGCACAATGGCTGCGTTGCTTCGAGGCTTACCTGGAAGCCTCAACTGTGACCCTAGACAAAAACAAGCTGAAAATCCTGGCCTCAAAGGTGAGCCACCAAGTTTATACTCTAATCCAGGACGCGACGACCTATGCGGCGGCTATCGATCTGCTTAAAGGGCAATACGCACGCCCGGTAAATACGGTCTATGCCAGGCACCTCTTAAGATCCCGCAGACAGCAGCCCGGTGAATCGGTGGAGGCTTTCCTATGGGCACTGCGGATACTCGGCCGAGGCTGCGATTGCAAAGAAGTATCAGCCGCAGCACACACGGAGGGACTGATCCGAGATGCTTTTGTTGCGGGTCTAAGGTCCGACTACTCCCGGCAGAGACTTTTGGAGAAGGGAGAAATAGACCTGAAAAAGGCAGTGTCCCTCGCGCTCTCGCTCGACGCGGCCCATAGGAATATGGACGCTTTCTCCCCTAACCGCTCCACACCGTGGACGCCGCAACCTTGGGTCATGGGACCGCCACCTCCAACTGCTGCAGCGATGTCCAAGGCACAGAAATGTTATTTTTGTGGCAAGGCAAAACACCCCAGAGCACGCTGCCCGGCGAAAAACGCCACCTGCTCCGGCTGCGGGAAGAAAGGACACTATGTCAGTGCCTGCAAAGGCAAAACCGCTAACGCCAGCAGCGCCGCGTGCGAACCGTGGGGGCAGCCATCTTGTCCGCCATCTTGGGCTCCCCCAGCCGCGTGGGGATCTGGATCATGGGCGCCGCCATTTTGTCCGCCATCTTGGACGCCTCCAACTTCAAACACGGGGGACCCGGACTCAACCACCGCCTCATCTGACGACCACATCGACTCGCTTGACCATACGCTGGCCTCCGTGACGCTGGACCAATCTCTCCCTCATCAACTGTCCAGATCCATGATGGACATTACGGTAAACGGCCACGCCACTACCTGCCTTTTTGACAGCGGGAGCACGGAGAGTTTTATCCACCCCGACACGGTGCGCAGTTACTCTCTCCAGGTCCTGCCGACGAGCCATCGGATCTCTATGGCTTCCAAAGCCCAGTCAGCGGGCGTCGGTGGCTACTGTGTGGTGACCCTTTCGGTACGGGGCACAGAATACAAAAATTTTAAACTTCTGGTCCTGCCCCATCTCTGCGCTGCCGTTCTACTGGGGTTGGATTTTCAGTGCCACCTTAAAAGTGTCACATTGGCGTACGGCGGATCCCTCCCCCCACTCACAGTCTGCAGCCAGCAGCTTTTAAATCGCCCGCCGCGCACCATCTGCAGCCTCTCTACCCTTAAAGTCTCCCCCCCCCTTGTTCGCTAACCTCACCCGCGACTGTAAGCCCATCGCTACTAAAAGCAGGCGTTACAGTGCCGGGGATAGGAGCTTCATTAAATCCGAGGTAGCGAGACTCCTGAAGGAAGGGATTATTGAAAGTAGCACCAGCCCATGGCGAGCACAAGTGGTGGTGGTGAAGATTGGCGGAAAACAGCGCCTAGTTATCGACTACAGCCAGACGATCAATCGCTACACCCAGTTGGATGCATACCCACTCCCCCGCATATCTGACATGGTCAATCAGATAGCACAATACCGGGTGTTCTCGACGATTGATCTGAAGTCGGCATACCACCAGCTCCCCATTAGGGCTGAGGACCACCAGTACACAGCTTTTGAAGCTGACGGTCGTCTCTACCACTTCCTCAGAGTTCCCTTCGGCGTCACCAACGGGGTTTCAGTCTTCCAACGGGAGATGGACCGGATGGTTGACCAGAACGCGCTCCAGGCCACTTTCCCCTATCTAGACAACGTCACCATCTGTGGCCACGACCAGCAGGACCATAATGTTAACCTAGAGAAATTCCTCCGTACGGCCCAGCGGCTGAACCTAACATACAACAAGGACAAATGTATGTTTCGTACCATGCGCCTTGCCATTCTTGGCTGCGTAGTGGAGAACGGAGTCATCGGCCCCGACCCCGACAGAATGCGCCCCCTTATGGAGCTCCCCCTCCCCCACTGCCAAAAAGCACTGAAGAGATGCCTAGGGTTTTTCTCGTACTATGCTCAGTGGGTGCCCAACTATGCGGACAAAGCCAGACCCCTCATCAAGTCCACCTCCTTCCCCCTGACAGCAGAGGCATGTGCAGCCTTCACTCTCATAAAAAGAGATATTGCGAAGGCCACAATGCACGCAGTGGATGAGTCCATCCCTTTCCAAGTGGAGAGCGACACATCCGACTTTGCCCTAGCTGCAACCCTTAACCAGGCGGGGAGACCCGTGGCCTTTTTCTCAAGGACCCTCCAGGGCACCGAGATTCGACACTCCTCTGTCGAAAAGGAGGCTCAGGCCATTGTGGAAGCTGTGCGACATTGGAGGCATTACCTGGCCGGAAAACGATTTACCCTGCTCACTGACCAGCGTTCAGTAGCTTTTATGTTTAATAATAAGCAGAGGGGCAAAATCAAGAATGACAAGATCTTGAGGTGGAGAATCGAACTCTCCACCTACAATTACGATATCTTGTACCGGCCCGGGAAACTCAATGAGCCCCCAGATGCCCTATCACGTGGTACATGCGCCAACGCGCAGGTTGATAGACTGAAGACCCTCCACAATGACCTCTGCCACCCGGGGGTCACCAGGTTCTTCCATTTCATCAAATCCCGTAACCTGCCCTACTCCATCGAGGAGGTCAGGACCTTGACCAGGAACTGCCAAATCTGCGCCGAGTGCAAACCGCATTTTTATAGGCCAGATAGAGCGAGCCTGATTAAAGCCACGCGCCCCTTCGAGCAGCTGAGTGTGTACTTCCTCAATATAATTGACGGGTACTCCCGTTTCCCGTTTGCCATCCCTTGCTCAGACATGACCAGTACCACGGTCATTAAATGTCTGAATGACCTCTTCGCCTTGTTCGGTTTCCCTAGCTATATCCATAGCGACCGGGGCTCATCCTTTATGAGCGGCGAACTTCGTCAGTACCTGCTCGCGAGAGGTGTTGCTACAAGCAGGACCACCAGCTACAACCCCCGGGGGAATGGCCAGGTGGAAAGAGAGAACGCGACGGTTTGGAAGGCAGTCCTTTTAAACTTGAAAACTAAGGGCCTTCCGACCTCTCGCTGGCAGGAGGTCCTCCCTGCGGCGCTCCATTCCATTCGGTCACTGCTTTGTACAGCCACCAATGCCACCCCTCATGAGAGAATGTTCTCCTTCCCCAGGAAGTCCACATCGGGGATCTCGTTACCAACATGGCTGACTTCTCCAGGACCCGTCCTACTGCGGAAGCACGTGAGGTCCCATAAGACGGACCCCCTGGTCGAGAGGGTGAGCCTCCTCCACGCCAACCCTCAGTATGCTTACGTGGTGTACCCAGACGGGCGGGAGGACACAGTCTCCATACGAGACCTCGCACCTTCGGGTGCTCCCAAAACACTTCCTTCGCCACCCACCACTACCCACGCCTACCCCCAGTATGCTTACGTAGCGTACCCGGACGGGCGGGAGGACACTGTCTCCACACGAGACCTCGCACCTTCGGGTGCCCCTGAGACACCACCATTGCCACCCACCACTACCCACACCCCGACCCCTGTAGATGGCATGCCGCAGCCCCAGGACCCGCCATTGACTACGCAACCTCTCATCAACGAGACGCCAGGTTCGGCGTTGGATGCTGCATCATCACCGCCGCTGCTACGACGATCAGGATGGCATACAAGGCCAGCTGATAGACTTAACTACACAAACTTTTAGTTTACACGAACTTTTAGTACACTTCACCCCGCCGGACTCAATTTTAAACAAGGGGTGAATGTGGTAAACCACTGTTTGTTATTGTTGTTGTTGTTGTTGTTGTTGTTGCACACTGTTGTGCCTATGCATGCCTCAGCTGAGTCCGCCCCTGGCTCCACCCACATGCCCGGGTATAAAGGTGACTGCTCTGCAGCCCCCTGCCCTTTTGGATACCAGGCAACCACGAGAGGCATGCTCTGTTCTTTGCTAATAAAAGCCTATTAATTAACTCTCTGTCTTTTATGAGGAATTGATAGTGTATCAACTCCCTGCTTCCCTCACTTACTCCCTCCCCTCCCTTCCTTCCTCCACTCCCTCCCTCTCTTCCTCCCTCCCTTCATTCCTCCCTCACTCTTTACTTCCCTCACTCTTTCCTCCCATCCTCGTTCCCTCCCCTCCCCGCTCCCTTCCGTCATCGTTCCCCTCCCTCCCGTATTACCTCCATCCACTCTCTCTCTCACTTACTCCCTCCCCTCCATCCCTTCCTCACTTCCTCCATTACTCCCTCCCTCCCACCCTTCCTCCCTCCCATCCCTTCTTCCATCCCTCCCTTTCCCCCTCCATCCCCTTGCTCCCTCCCTCACTTCCTCCCTCCCTCCCCTCCCTTACTCCCTCTCTCATCCCTCCCCGCTTCGCACTCTTCCTCGCTCCCCTCCCTCCCTTCCTCCACTCCCTCCCCCTGTTCCTTCCTCTCTCCCTCCCTTCCTCCCTCCCCTCTCTCCTTTCGTCACTCCCACTCTTCCTCCCTCCCATCCCTACCACCATCCATCCCTCCCCTCCACTCCCACCCACCCTTCCTCCCACCCACCCCTCACTCGCTCCCTTCCTCCCTCGCTCTCTTCTTCCCTCACATCCAATCCTCCCTCCCCTCCATGCCCTCTCTCCCATCCTCCCACGCCTCCCATCCCTCCCTCCATTCCTTCCTCCCTCCCCTCCCTCCCTTCTACCCTCCCTCCCCTCCCTTCTTCCCTTCCACCATCCCTCCCTCTCTTGCTTCCTCCCTCCCATCCTATCTGCCTCCCTCCCTCCCCTTTCTTCCTTCCTTGCTCCCACCTTCTCTTCCTCTCACCATTCCCCTCCCTCCCTTCCTCTCTCCCGCCCCTCCCACCCTAGCTTCTACCCTCCCCTCCCTTCCCCTCGCCGTCCCTACTCTGCCTCTCCTCCTCACTCCCTTCATCCCTTCCTCAATCTCTCCCTACCTCTCTTCCTCTCTCACTCATACCCTCCATTCCCTCCCCCTTACTCTCTCCCTCCCTATCTTCCTCCCTCCATTCATCACTTCCTCCCTCCCATGCTCCCTCTCTTCCTCCCTCCCTCGTTCCCTCCATTCCTCCCTTCCTCTACCCTCCGCTGCCTCCCTCACTAAATCTCTTCCTCCCTCCCACCCTCTCTTCCTCCCTCCCTCCACTCCTCCCTTCCCTCCCTCCCTCCATTCCCTTCCTCCCACCCTCCCCTCCCCCCCTCCCTTCCTCTCACCCTCCCTTACTCTCCCTCCCTCCCTTCCTCCCTCCCCTCCCTCCCTCACTTCCACTCCATCCCTCCCTCCATCATTTCCTGCCTCCCTCACTTCCTCCCTTCCTCTTTCCCTCCCTCCCTCTTTTCCTCCCTCCCATCCATTCCTCCCTCCCTCTACTCCACTCCCTCCCCCCTCCCTCACTTCCACCCTCCCACACTTCCATTCTCCCTCCCTCCCTCTCTTCCTCCCTCCCCTCCCTGCCTCCCTCCCCTCTCTCTCTTCCTCCTCTCCCTCACTCCTTCCCTCCCTCCATCTCATCTCCCACCCTCCCTCCCTCACTCGCTCCATGTCCTCCCACCATCCGTTCCACCAACCATACCCCTCCCTCCCCCTTCCTCCCTCCCTCTCTACATCCTTCCCCTCCCTCCCAAACTTCCTCTTTTCCTCCTCTGCCTCACTCAATCCCTCCCTCCCCTCCTTGCCTCCCTCCCTCTGCTGCCTCTCTTCCTCTCTTCCTCCCCTCCCTCCCTCCCTCTCTTCTTCCCTCCCTCCCTATTTTCCTCCCTCCCATCCTGCCTCCCATCCCTCCTTTCCTCCCTTCCTCCCTCCCTCCCTCTCTTACTCACTCCCACCCCTTCCTCCAAACCCTCCTCCATCCCTCCCTCCTTTTGTCCCTCATCTCCCTCCCTCACATCCCCCCTTTCTCCCTCCCCTCCCTCCATTCCTCCCTCCCTCTCTTCATTTTTCCTCTCCCTGCATCCCTCTCTTCCCCCCTCCCTCCCTTCCACTCTCTTCACCCCTTCCCTCCCTCTCTCCCTCCCTCCTTCACTTCTTCCCTGCCTCCCTCCCTCCCCTCCCTCTATTCCTCTCTTCCCCCTCCCACACTCCCTCCCTCCCTCACTCTCTTCTTCAATCCCTCGCACCCTCCCTCTTTCCTCCCTCACTTCCACACTCCCCTCCCTCCTTTCCTCTCTTCCTCCCTCCCATCCCTTCCTCCCACCCCTCCCCCCTCGCTCCTTTTGTCCCTCATCTCCCTTCCTCCCTCACTCCCTCCCCTCTCTCCCTACATTCCTCCCTCCATCTCTTCATCCTTCCCCTCCCTCACTTCCTCTCTCCTCCCTTCCTCTGCCTCTACATACATCCCCTCCTCTCTCCCTCCTGTCCTCCCTCCCTCCCTTCCTCCCTCCATTTCTCCCTCCCTCCCTCTCTTCCTCCCTTCCACCCTCCCTCCCTCCCTCCCAACCCTCCCTGCCTCCCCCCCTCCTCCTCTCTTCCTCCCCTCCCTCTCTCCCTACCTCCCTCCCTCTGTTCCTCCCTCCCTTCCTCCCTATTCGCCCTCCTTTCCTCCCTCCTTCCCTCTCTTCCTCCCTCCCCCTCCCTCACTCATTTCCTCCCTCCCTCCCTTTCTTGCTCTCTCCCTCCCTTCCTCCCTCCCTCTCCTCCTCCTGCACTCCCTCCCTTCCACCCTCCCTTCCACCCTATCTTCCTGCATCCCTCCCCCCTCCCTGTCTTCCATTCTCACTCCCTCTCTTTCTCCAACACTCCCTTCCTCCCTCCCCTCCCTCATTTCCTCCCTCCCTCGCTTCCTCCTTCCCATTAATTCCACCCTCCATCCCTCCCCTCGAATCCCACCTTCCCTTGCACCAACCCCACCCCTCCCTCCCTCTTCCCCTTCCTCCCTCCATCACTTCCTCCCTTCCTCATTCAATCCCCCTCCCTCTTTTCCTCCCCATCCCTTCCTCCCTCCCTCTACTCCACTACCTCCCTCCCTCCCTCCCCTCCATTTATGCCATCCACCCTCCCACAATTCCTTCCTCCCTCCCTCCCTCTCTTCCTTCCTCCCATCCCTTCGACCCTCCATCCCACCCCTCACTCCATCCCTGTCTCCCTCCCCTCCCATCCCTCCCTTCCTCACTTCCTTCCCTCCCTCCCCTCCCTCTCTTCCTCTCTTCCTCCCCTTCCTCTCTCCTTCCCTCCCTCCCTCCATCTCTTCTTCACTCACTCCCTCTCTTCCTTCCTCCCTTCCACCCTCTCCTGCCATGTTTCCTCCCTCCCTCCCTCCCTCTCTTCCTCCCACCCCCACCCACTACCTGTAATGACATCAGCAAATAGTGATGTTATTTGCCTGTTTGATTATCATGTCTTACCAGCATAGTTGCCTGATTGATTGCTTGTGCCTGACCAGCAGAGGGCATGTGACCGAGAGAAGCAAGGCAGTTAGTTTAGTTTCGGTTTCGTTCTAGATGCATCACAGCATCGTGTCTCCTGTAAAAGCTGTATAAAAGAGTTGAACAGTCTTTAGATTAAAACTCATTCTCTTTCATAAATGTCTCGTCATTGAACCCACAAAGAAATCAATACATGGTGTCAGAAGTGATTGAAAGAGATGAAGAGAAAAAAAAAATCTGAAGTTAAATCAGCTCTCCACAAATTAGCAAGCCAAAAGAGAACATCGTTGCTTACCATTAGAGAGTAGCTAACGAAGTGAAAGAATGGAAGGTTTACTCCCACCGGTGATGCTTCAATTGACAGGTAATGTGGCTGAAAATTGGAGGAGATTCAAACAACATGTGGGGTTGTATTTATCAGCAATCGGAGCTGACGAGAAAAGTAATAAACAGAAATCGTCACTGTTCTTACATGTCGTGGGTGATGAAGCGCTGGAGGTGTATAATAATTTCACATTCGCTGCTGATGGAGACAAA
The DNA here is from genome assembly GCF_052327205.1 of Somniosus microcephalus. Taxonomy (NCBI): domain Eukaryota; kingdom Metazoa; phylum Chordata; class Chondrichthyes; order Squaliformes; family Somniosidae; genus Somniosus; species Somniosus microcephalus. Next base: position 88,807,190 of record NC_140999.1, on the reverse strand, counting down.
ATTAAGCTAGATAAAATAATGGAACAGTTTGAGGCCTACTGCATACCTAAACGTAACGTGACGTTTGAGAGGCACAGATTTTTCACATGTGTACAGAAAATGGGTGAGACTATTGATCAGTATGTGACTGAACTCAGAAACAGAAGCAAATCGTGTGAATTTGGGGGACTGACAGACTCGCTGATAAAAGATAGACTGGTGTGTGGTATTCCGGATAATGGTCTAAGGGAAAAACTGCTAAGAGAGCAAGATCTAGACCTGGGAAAAGCCATAGCACTGTCTAGGGCTACAGAGACTGTGAAGTTGCAGGCAAAGGAGCTGTTCAGTGACAATAGCTGCAACGTGGATGCAGTGAGAATGAATGGACATAAACCGTTTAACAAAAAGAGCGCCAACTTGAAAAAAGAGGCGTGGCCAGCGAACGAAAATGAAAGGGACAATCGGAAGTCATGTAGTCGATGCGGTACACAGCATACACCAAAAAAGTGTCCAGCATATGGTAAAAAATGCAATAGTTGCAGCAAAAACAACCATTATGCCCGTTGCTGTAAGAACCAAGTGCAACAAAGCAAGGTCCATACAGTAGGTGAAAGCGATCTAGAGGAGTTCTATGTAGATGTAGTGTCTGAAAACAAAGGAGAAAAAAGAGACTGGATGTTGACACTAAAAGTGAATGACATACACATTCCATTTAAATTGGATACTGGAGCGCAAGTTAATGTGATATCAGAGACTGATTTTAAGAAAATTAGACCCAGACCAAAGATACATGGAATAAAAGTGAAAGTGACAGAATACTCAGGTACTGATATACCAGTGAAAGGAAGATGCATTGTCAAAGTAACACACAAGGACAGAGAGCACACGCTAGCATTAATTGTGGTGCCAAAGGATGTGCAAGCCATACTAGGTTTAAAAGCCTGTGAGAGACTGAACCTGGTAAAGAGAGTCCTCATTGTGGAAAGCGAAGGAGAGACAGTCTATGATGAACTGAATGTTGCGTACACACCGGGTAAGCTTATGTATACAGCAGACACGTTGTCCAGAGCTGTTGACCCAGGAGAGCCCACAAACACAGTGAAAAGATGGATGTACAAGGCAAAAGACAGTGGAACTGACTTCTACCAGAGCATGCTTGTATACCGCACAACGCCGCTCGAGTGTGGTAAGTCACCAGCCCAACTCCTGATGGGACGTCGGCTAAGGTCAAACCTACCCATCCCGGAGAACCTCCTGAAAACAAAAGAGGGGGAGAAAGTGAGGAAGTTCAAAGAACAACAGAAAGAAAAGCTAAAGTACTACTATGACAGAGGAACACAATACCTACCTGAACTCCACACTGGTGACCAAGTAAGGTTGAAAGACAAAACAAACACATGGACTCAGAAGGGAACTGTCCTGAGTGAAGTTCAACCAAGATCATACACCATTCAGACAGATGAGGGTGCTGTTCTAAGAAGAAATCGTCGAGATCTTCTCATGGGACCAGCCACAGCAGGTCAAGAGACTGATACTGTTGAACAACCTGATCACACAGCTGAGAACCAATCATCTGAGGCAACAACTCAGATTCAAGGACAATCAATCAGAAAATCCTCAAGACACGTGAAGCCTCCTGAGAGACTCATTGAGCAAATTTAAGGACTATTGTTACAAAAGGAAGTAATATTATCTTATTCTTTCTTCACGTTCTAATGTATTGACATACTTCATGTGAACACACAAAGCAAGATTAAAAAACCTTGATAATGATAATGTTAATGTAAGTTCATTAAGTGCTACAGTTAAAATGCAGATTAATACAAAGAAAACATGTTGTTAGTTAAAAGTAAAATACTTTTGTTTTAAGAAAAGGAGATGTAATGATATCAGCAAATAGTGATGTTATTTGCCTGTTTGATTATCATGTCTTACCAGCATAGTTGCCTGATTGATTGCTTGTGCCTGACCAGCAGAGGGCATGTGACCGAGAGAAGCAAGGCAGTTAGTTTAGTTTCGGTTTCATTCTAGATGCATCACAGCATCGTGCCTCCTGTAAAAGCTGTATAAAAGAGTTGAACAGACTTTAGATTAAAACTCATTCTCTTTCATAAATGTCTCGTCATTGAACCCACAAAGAAATCAATACACTACCTCCCTCCTTTTGACCCTCATCTCCCTCCTTCCCGTCCCCCTCCCTCCCTCTGCTCTCTCCCTCCATTCCTAGCTCCCTCTCTTCATTCTTCCCCTCACCCTCTTCCACACTCTGTCCCTTCCTCTCTCCATCTCCTCATCCGGAACCTCCCTCTCTCCCCCTTCTTCCCTCCTTCATTTCCTCCCTGCCTCCCTCCATCCCCTCCCTCTCTTCCTCTCTTCCTCCCCTCCCTATCTCACTCCCTTCCACCCTCCCTCCGTTTATCCCTTTCTCCCTCCCTCTCTTGCTCCCAACTCCCTGCCTCCCTCCCTCACCTCCCTCTCTTTAAAACTTCCTCCCTCCCCTCTCCCTCAATCCATCCCACCATCTCTTCTTCCCTCCCTCCCATCCCTTCCTCCCACACCCCTCCCTCCCTCATTTTGTCCCTCATCTGCCTCCCCACCTTCCTCCCTCCCTCCACTTTCTGCCTCCGTTCCTCGCTCCATCTCTTGATTCATCCCCTCCCTCCCTCCCTCCCTCTCTTCCTCTCTCTCTCCCTTCCTCCCTCCCTCTCTCCCTCCCATCCTCCCTCCCTTCCTCCCCCACCGTCTCTTCCTCCCCCTCCCTCCTTCCCTCTTTTCTTCACTCCCTCCCACCATTCCTCTCTTCCTCCCTCCCATCCTCCATCCCCTCTCTCCTTTACTCCCTTCCTCCCTCCCTCGCTGCCTCTCTTCCTCCCACCCATTCCTTCCTCCCAACCCCCTCCCTCCCTCCTTTTGTCCCTGAGCTCCCTCACTCCCTTCCTCACTTCATTGCTCCCCACTCCCCTCCATTCCTCCCTCCCTCACTTCATCCTTCCCCTCGCACCCTTCCCCTCTTCCTCCCTCTCTTCCCCCTTCCTCCCTCCCTCCATATCTTCCTCACTGCCTCTCACCCTCCCTGCCTCCCCTCTCCCCCTCCATTCCTCCCTCCATCTCTCCCTCACACCCTCCCTCCCTCCCACCTCCCTCCCTTCCTCTCTGCCTCTCTTCCTCCCTCTGTCTCTTCATCCCTCCCCTCCCTTTCTACCTCCCTTCCTCCCTGCCTCCTTGCCTCCATCCCATTCCTCTCTTCCCCTCCTTCTCCCCTCCCTCTCTCCCTCCCTCCCCTTCTCTTCTTCCCTCCCTCCCTCCCCTCCCTTTCTTTATCCCTTCCTCCCTCCCTCCCTCTGCTCTCCCCCTCCGTTCCTCCCTCCCTCTCATCATCCTTCCCCTCCCTCCCTTCCTCTCTCCTTCACCCTCCCTCCCTCCATTTCTCCCTCTCTCCCTCTCTGCCTCCCTGCCTCCACTCTACCCCTCCATTCCTCCCTTCATCTCTCCCTCCCTCCCTCCAGCCCTCTCTTCCTCCCTCCCTTCCTCTCTCCCTCTCTCCCTCACTTCACCCTCTGTCTCTTCATCCCTCCCCTCCCTCTCTCCCGTCCTTCCTCCCTTCCTCCCTCCCTCCCTCTCGTCATCCTTCCCCTCCCTCCCTTCCTCTCTCCTTCACTTCCTCCCTCCCTCCATTTCTCCCTGCCTCCCTCTCTGCCTCCCTGCCTCGACTCTACCCCTCCATTCCTCCCTTCATCTCTCCCTCCCTCCCTCCAGCCCTCTCTTCCTCCCTCCCTTCCTCTCTCCCTCTCTCCCTCACTTCACCCTCTGTCTCTTCATCCCTCCCCTCCCTCTCTCCCGTCCTTCCTCCCTTCCTCCCTCCCTCCCTCTCGTCATCCTTCCCCTCCCTCCCTTCCTCTCTCCTTCACTTCCTCCCTCCCTCCATTTCTCCCTGCCTCCCTCTCTGCCTCCCTGCCTCCACTCTACCCCTCCATTCCTCCCTTCATCTCTCCCTCCCTCCCTCCAGCCCTCTCTTCCTCCCTCCCTTCCTCTCTCCCTCTCTCCCTCACTTCACCCTCTGTCTCTTCATCCCTCACCTCCCTCTCTCCCGCCCTTCCTCCCTCCCTTCATTTCTTCCTCACTCCCTCGCTCCCTCCCTGCCTCCCTCCCTCCCATCTCCCCCTCCATTCCTCCCTCCATCTCTCCATCCCACACTCCCTCCCTCCCTCTCTTCCTCCCTCCCTCCCTTCCCCTCTCATTCACTTCCTTCCTCCTTCCCTCCCTCCCTCTCTCCATCCCTGCCTTCCTGCCTCCACTCTCCCCGCCATTCCTCACTCCATCTTTCTCTTGCTCCCTCCATACCTCCATCCCTCTCTTCCTCCCTCCCTCCCTTCCTCTCTCCCACTCTCCCTCCCTTCCTCCCGCCATCTCTTCATCCCTCCCCTCACTCTCTCCCTCCCTGCCTCCCTCCCTCCCATCCCTCTCTTCCTCTCTTCCTCCCCTCCCTCCCTCCCCATCTTCCTCCCTTCCTCACTCCTTCCCTGCCTCCCACCCTCCCTTCTCTCTCTTCCTCTCCCCCTCCCCTCCCACTCTCCTTCCCTCCCTCCCTCTCTTCTTCCCTCCCTCCCTCCCTCCCTTTCTTCATCTCGCCCATCCTCCCTCCCCTCCCACCTTACCTCCCTTCCTCCCTCCCGACCGCTCTTCCTGCCTACCATCCCTGCCTCCCTCCCCATTTTGTCCATCATCTCCCTCTCTTCCTCCCTCCCTTCCTCTCTCCGTCTCCTAATCCCTCCCCTCCCTCTCCCCCTCCCTCATTCGATAACTCCCTGCCTCCCCCCTCCCCCTCTCTTTTTCTCTTCCTCCCCTCCCTCTCTCCCTTCCTCGCTCCCTCTCTTCCTCCCTCCCTCCCTGCCTCCCTCCCCTCCCCTCCCTCTCTTTATCTCTTCCTGCCCTCCCTCTCTCCCACCCTCCTTCCCTTCCTCCCTCCGTCTCTTCATCCCTCCACTCCATCTATTCCTCCCTCCCTCTCTTCCTCCTTTCCTCCCCTCAATCCCTTCCACCTTTCCACACTTCCTTACTCCCTCCCATCACTTACTCCCTCCATCCCACCCCTCCCCTCATCGCTCCCTTCCTCCCTCCCCTCCCTCCCTGCCTCCCCCATTTCTTCCTCCCTCCCTCCCTCCATATCTTCCTCCCTCCCTCTGTCCCCTCCCCGCCTCACTCCCTCCCCTCCCTCTCTTCCTCAATGCATCCCCTCCCTCTCTCCTTTCCGCCCTCCCTCTTTTCTTCCCTCCATCCCTCCCTCTCTTCCTCCCTCCCTCCCCTCCGTTCCTTCCTTCCTCCCTTCCTCCCTCGTCCCTTCCACTCTTCCTCCCTCCCAGCCCTTCCTCCCACCCACCCTCCCCCTTTTGTCCCTCATCTCCCTCCCTCCCTTCATCCCCTCCCTCCCTTCCTCCCCCCTCCCTCCACTCCACTCTCCCTCTCTTCATTCTTCCCCTCACTCCCTACCTCCCTCTCTACCTCCCTTCCTCCCTCCATCTCCTCATCCCCCCCTCTCTCCCTCCCTCATTCATTGGCTATGATAAATTGACCCTTAGTGTTAGGGGGATTAAATACATGGGGTTATGGGGATCGGGTGGGATATGTGTCGGTGCAGGCTCGATGGGCGGAAATGGCCTCTATCTGCACTGTGGTGATTCTGTGATTCTGTGATTCTGATCTCTTCCACCCCTCCCTCTCTCCATCTCTTCTTCCTCCCTGCCTTGCTCCTTCCCCTCCCTCTTTTTATCTCTTCCTCCCCTCCCTCTCTCCCTCCCTTCATCCCACCCACTCTTCTTCCCTCCCTCCCTCTCTCCCTCCCTCTCTCCCTCCCTCCCTCCGTCTCTTCATCCCTCCACTCCCTCTCTCCATCCCTTCCTCCCTCCCCCTTCCTCCCTTCCTCTCTCCCTCCCTCCATTTTTCCTCCCTCCCTCTCTTCCTCCCACCCCTCCCCTATCCCTTCCACCTTCCCACACTTCCTTCCTCCCTTCCTCCCTCCCATCCATTTCTCCCTCCATCCCAGCCCTCCCCTCACTCACTCCCTTCCTCCATCCCCTCCCTCCCTGCCTCCCTCCATCTCTTCCTCCCTGCCTCCCTCACTCCCCTTCCTCTCTTCCTCTCTTCCTAAGCTCCCTCTCTCCTTTCCTCCCTCCCTCCCTCTCTTCTTCCCTCCCTCCCCCCTTCCTCCCTCCCTTGCTCCCTCCCCTCACTCCTTTCCTCCCTACATCCCTCCCTCTCTCCCTCCTTCTCTTCCTCTCTCCCATCCCTTCCTCCCACCCTCCTTTTGTCCTTCATCTTCCTCCCTCCCTTCGTCCCTACCACCCTCCCCTCTCTCCCTCCATTCCTCCCTCCCTCTTTTCACTCTTCCCCTCCCTCCCTCTCTTCCTCTCTCTCTCCCTTCCTCTCACCCTCTCTCCCTCCCATCCTGTCTCCCTCCCTTCCTACCTCCCTCCTTCCATTTCTTCCTCTCTCCCCCCTTCCTCCCTTCCTCTCTCACTCCCTCCATTTCTTCCTCCCTCCCTCTCTTCTTCTCTTCCTCCCACCCCTCCCTCTATCCCTTCCACCTTCCCACACTTCCTTCCTCCCTTCCTCCCTCCCATCCATTTCTCCCTCCATCCCACCACTCCCCTCACTCACTCCCTTCCTCCATCCCCTCCCTCCCTGCCTCCCTCCATCTCTTCCTCCTGTTATGTTCATTAATAAATAGACATTCTTAATATGAACACAGCTAGCTTTTGCTAGCTACTTTTATTGAGCACATGTGGACTTGTACAGCATCTTGTAGAGGCTTCCATCTTGACTGCCGCCATGTGGGTAGCCTAGCCTCATGGGTAATGTAGTCTTAATATAATATATAGCTGGGTAGTGTAGTCTTATATATACAGCTATATACAGCTCTACGGCTCAACCTAGTGTCCACTATAGAATGACATGCTATTGATCACTACACCCCCCTTTCTTTGAGGTTTAACAAAATCAATATCAATCAACTTTCAAGAAAACAATAAAGATAATATCAGTAACACTTTTGTTAGTGCTCTATAAACATAAACATTTTCAAAACAGTCAACACATTTTCAAAGCTTTACATTGTACGCAAAGATTAAGTCTATCAGGCTCTTTTACTTCACGTGTGGATCTTCTCAACACGGGTAAGTCTGATGTGTCTTCATGAGGTTGTTCTGGTGGTGAATGACAAGATGCAGTTGCGGCATTGTCATCAATCGGGTCTTGAATAGTCTCTTGTGTTTTTAGGAGGGAACGGCGGTTCCTCCTGAGAATCTGTCCTTCCTCAGTTCTCACAGTGTATGACCTTGGTCCTACTTCCTCAAGAACTGTAGCTTTCCTGTTCCATGCATCCGGATCCTCAATCCTGACAACATCACCCTTTGTCAAAGGTTTTAGAGTTTTGGATGACTTGTCATAGTATGATTTCTGTTTCAGCTTTAACAGTTGAAGTCTCTGTCTCAGTTCCTCACTTTGCTGTTCTTTTGCACAGCAGGGTAGCGTGGTGCGCAACTTGCGACCCATTAGGAGTTCAGCAGGTGAAGAACCACAGTCTAAAGGTGAGGCTCGGTAGCTCAGCAGGGCGAGATAAGGATCAGACTTGCTTTCTGTCGCTTTCTTCAGTAGCTGCTTGAGAACTTGAACACCTTTCTCTGCCTTACCATTTGACTGAGCATACAAAGGACTGGATGTGATGTGCTGAAAGTCATAATGTGCTGCAAACTGTTGCCACTCCTTACAGTTGAAGCACGGACCATTGTCGCTAACGGCAATCCTGGGAATTCCATGTCTGGCGAAGATGGATTTCACATGCATTATGACACTGCTTGCTGTGATGCTTGAGAGCAGCACCATCTCAGGATAGTTAGAACAGTAGTCAATCACTATTAGGTAGTCTTTACCATTTAAATGAAAAATGTCCATACCAACCTTTTGCCATGGTGCTGTTGGTATGTCAGCTACTATCATTGGTTCCTTTGCTTGTTTGTTTTGGTGTTTCTGACATGTCTCACATTTGCCTATCATGTTCTCAATGTCCTTATTTATGCCAGGCCAATAAACAGTGTCTCTTGCTCTCCTTTTGTATTTTTCAATTCCGAGGTGTCCCTCATGAATCCTTTTGAGCATGTCTTGACGTAGAGCCTGTGGAATGACTATTCTGTTCTGTTTTAGTAATAGTCCACTTGCGACACTCAATTCTGACCTTATGTGAAAATATTTTGGACAGGAACCTGTTGGCCAACCATGATGAATGTTCTCTATTACTGTTTGTAATACTGTATCTTTTACTGTTTCTTCTGCTATTTGCTTTGATTTTGTGTCTGACACGGGCAGCGCAGCAGTAACCATACTCACATGAACATCCACGTCTTCTTCAGTAGAGCTCCCATGACTCATTGTGGGTGCTCGGGATAGTGCATCTGCTAACACTATGGCCTAGAAATTGGGTATAGCCCCGCCAGCTCGTTTGCACCGTAAATTTTGCGCCCGCCGCGGAGCCAGTTGTGCCCGCCCCATATTCACTTTCAGCACCCCAAAGCGGAACCGGGCGCTGTTCCAGGGTTTGGCCACCCCGCTTGGGGTGCTGAAAGTGAATTTCAGCGCTGCCGGTCCCGCTGCGCCACCCGATGCGGTGCAGCAGGCTGCTGTACTGCAGGCCTCCCCCTTCTCTTAAGGGGGAGGTGCCTGCAATGGCCGGAGCCTCGATTGCAAGTGCCGGCAAAAGAGCCCGGCACAACGGAGAAGTGCCGGGCTCCACGGAAACCAGCCGGCAATGCCGCGGGGGGGGGTGGAGGAGGCCGGGGAAGGAGGTGCGGGCAGGCGGCCACCGAAAAAGCGGCCGGCTGCACCTCCACCTTAAAGCGCCCCGCTAAGGCTGCTGTAAGGACCCGGTCTCCCGATGTTGTTAGCGGCCGCTACTGGAGATGGGGATCGGCGTGGTTTCGGGCAGTACCGGGGCACTGCGCACACCGATGACGTCATCGGTGCCGGCGCAGCGCTACCGGCTAACGCCGATGTTAGGGCCCACCTAATTTCAGGCGCGACGCAACTTCCGGCGCAACCCACTCTTTCGCCCCTAATTGGGCGCAAACGCAAGTGAATTTCTAGGCCCCTGTATTTGCCTGGTGTGTAGATCAGTTCAAAGTCATATCTTTGCAGCTTCATCATGAGTCGTTGAATCCTTGGAGACATCTCATTCAGGTTCTTTTTTATGATGGCAACCAAAGGGCTGTGGTCTGTCTCAACTGTGAAGGTGGGAAGTCCATATATGTAGCCATGAAACTTTTCTAGTCCAACTACCAAGCCTAGACATTCCTTTTCAATCTGGGCGTATCGACACTCAGTATCAGTCATAGACCTGGAGGCATAGGCAACAGGCTTCCAATCTTCACCCTCTGCTTGTAGCAAGACCGCACCTAGGCTTTTTTTTGATGCATCCGTTGACACTTTGATTCTTTTGGTTGGGTCAAAGAAGGTGAGTACAAGTGTGGTTGTCAGCACTGTTTTGAGGTTTATCTACTCTTGTTCATGTCTTTCTGTCCATGCGAACTCATTTGTTTTATGTAGCAGGTCTCGCAGACAGGCTGTCTTGGCTGACAAGTTAGGAATGAACTTTCCAATGTAGTTTATCATCCCCATGATGTGTAGCACTCCTTTTTTGTCAGTGGGTCGGGGCATTTTGAGTATGGCGTTTACTTTTTCCATATCTGTCTCTATTCCTTTACCAGATAGATTATCTCCTAGGAAAGTGACTTCTTGGATGCCAAACTGACACTTGGCTTTGTTGAGCTTCAGTCCATTCCGGTGTATGCCCTGTAGCACTTTAGTCAGTCTCTCATTGTGTTCTTTCAGTGTGGAGCCCCAGATGATGATGTCATCAATATAGACCCGAACTCCTTCCAGACCTTCAATTATGTGTTCCCTCGCTCTATGAAAGATTTCAGATGCAGATATTATCCCGAAAGGCATTCTGAGGAAACAATACCTGCCAAATGGTGTGTTGAAGGTACAGTATTTGGTGCTCTCTTCATCCAGTTTTAGTTGCCAAAATCCTTGTGCGGCATCGAGCTTTGTAAAGTACCTGGCACCTGACATTTCACTGGTGATTTCTTCTCGCTTGGGAATCTGGTAGTGTTCACGTTTTATGTTTGCATTTAAGTCCTTTGGATCCATGCATATTCTTAGATCATTGTTCTTTTTCATTACACATACCATGGAGTTAACCCAGTCTGTTGGCTCTTCAACTTTCCTGATGACTCCTAGTGTGGTCATTCTGTCCAGTTCATTCTTGAGCCGGTCACACAGGGGTGCTGGAACTCTTCGTGGAGCATGTACCACTGGCTGAGCATCCTGCTTTAGTTGGATCTTGTAAGTGAATGGTAGAACTCCAAATCCTTTGAACACATCCTGGAAATTATTCACTACAGAATCCACCGAGTCATCTGGTCTGCTTATGGCACAGTTTATACGGTAGACTCTTTTGACCAGTTCTAAGTCCTCACAAGCTTTGTCACCCAGTAGTGAATCAAGCCTTTCAACCACAACAGAAAACATGAGATGATGCACTTTGTCTTTGACTGTCACTTTAAGTCTGCATACACCTAAGCTATCTATTTTCTGTCCATTATAGTCCTTCAGTAGTACTGACTTTTTCTGTATTTTGGGCTTTTCTTTCATATTGTTAATGTCACTCATACTGATTAAGTTTGCTTTTGCCCCAGTGTCTAGTTTCAAGGTAACTAATGCTCCATTTACCTGCAGTGGGATCATCCATTTGTCCTCTTTTACTGCATTAACTTTATGTTCAGCATTGTCCATTTCTGAGGGCTGCACATTTTCTGTATCCTTTTTGATATTGTCACATGACACCATTCCTACAAAAAATGTCTCACTTAAATCAGTGTCCTCAATCACATTAACTCGTTGCCCTTTCTTAGTTTGTACTTTTGAAAAGCATTGTTTGGCAAAGTGATTCTTTCCATTACACTTTGTGCACATTTTTCCAAACGCTGGGCATTGTCTTAACTGGTGTTTGTAACCACAGCGTTTACAATTAAAAATGTCATCCTCCAATTGCTTTTGATTATTGATTTCACTGAAAGTTTGTGCGTGCTTTCGAGCTAGCTCGCTGGCTTGGCATATTTTCACCGCATTTTCCAAATTTAGTTCGGTTTCTCTCAACAGACGTTCCCTGACTTTTTATCATGAATACCAAACACAATCTGGTCACGAATCATGGATGCTTTGAGCTCAGAGAAATTACATGGTTGTGCTTTCAGTTTCAGATCAGTTATAAAGCTATCAAAAGTCTAATTTTCTTGCTGTGTCCAAGAACGGAAGATGTATCTTTCATACGTCTCATTCTTTTTGGGAGAACAATGTGCATCAAATTTCTGTAGCACATCATCTAATTTGTCTCTGTTCTCCTCTGGATTAAATACAAATGTATTAAATACATCTATCGCCTGTGGGCCTGCAACCGTAAGCAACAATGCTATCTTCCTTGCGTCTGGCTTCGTACCGAATCCGATGGCTGCAATGTAGAGTTCGAATTGCTGTTTAAAAGTCTGCCAATTGTAGTCGAGTTTTTCTGTGAGTTTCAAACGCTCTGGTGTCTTCAAATTCTCCATGTCGCTTTTCACAATTTTCAGCAGATCTTCACCACCCTGGTACCATGTTATATTCAGTAATAAATAGACATTCTTATTATGAACACAGCTAGCTTTTGCTAGCGACTTTTATTGAGCACATGTGGACTTGTACAGCATCTTGTAGAGGCTTCCATCTTGACTGCCGCCTTGTGGGTAGCCTAGCCTCATGGGTAATGTTGTCTTAATATAATATATAGCTGGGTAGTGTAGTCTTATACATACAGCTATATACAGCTCTACGGCTCCACCTAGTGTCCACTATAGAATGACATGCTATTGATCACTGCACCTCCCTGCCTCCCTCACTCCCCTTCCTCTCTTCCTCTCTTCCTACCCTCCCTCTCTCCTTTCCTCCCTCCCTCCCTCTTCTTCCCTCCCTCCCTCCCTCTCTTCCTCCCTCCCTTGCTCCCTCCCCTCACTCCTTTCCTCCCTACATCCCTCCCTCTCTCCCTCCTTCTCTTCCTCCCTCCCATCTCTTCCTCTCACCCTCCTTTTGTCCTTCATCTTCCTCCCTCCCTTCGTCCCTACCACCCTCCCCTCTCTCCCTCCATTCCTCCCTCCCTCTTTTCATTCTTCCCCTCCCTCCCTCTCTTCCTTTCTCCCTCCCTTCCTCTCACCCCCTCTCCCTCCCATCCTCCCTCCCTCCCTTCCTCCCTCCCTCTTTCCATTTCTTCCTCCCTCCCTCTTTTCCTCCCTTCTTCCCTCCCTCCCTCCCTTCCCTCCCTGCTTCCCTCCCTCCCCACCATCTCTTCCTCTCTTCCTCCCCTCCTGCTCTCTCTCCCACCCTTCCTACCTCCCTCCCTCCCTCTCTTCCTCCTTCTCTTCCTCCCTCCCATCCTCCCTCCCCTCCCTCCTTTCCTTCCTTCCTCCATTCCTCCCTTCATCTCTTCATTCTTCCCCTCCCTCCCTTCCTCTCTCCATCTCTTCAGCCCTCCCATCACTCTCTCCCTCCCTCCCTCCCTCTCTTCTTCCCTCCCTCCCTCCCTCTATTCCGTCCTCCCATTCCACCCTTCCCTCCCTCCTTTCCTCCCTCCCACTCTTCCTCACTCACTCTCTACCTCCTTCTCTTTATCTCTTCCTCCCCTCCCTCTCTCCTTTCCTCCCTCCCTCCCTCTCTCCCTCCAATCCCTTCCTCCCACCCCCTACGTTTGTCCCTCATTTCCCTCTCTCCCTCCATTCCTCCCTCCCTCTCTTCAGCCTTCCCCTCCCTCCCTCCCTCTCTCCCTCTCTCTCTCATTTCTTCCCTCCATCTCTTAATCCCTCCCCCCTCTCTTCCTCCCACCCTCCCTGCCTCCATTTCCTCCTCCTTCCCTCTCCCCCTCCATTCTTCCCTCCCTATCTCCCTCCCTCTCTCCCTCCCTCCCTCCCTCTCTTCCTCCCTCGCATTCCTTCCTCCCAAACCCCCTTCCTTCCTCCCTCCTTTTGTCCCTCATCTCCCTCCCTCCCTTCCTCCCTCCCCACCTTCCTCCCTCCCTCCCTTCTTCTCTCCCTCCCTCTCTTCATCCATCCCTCCTTCCATTTCTTCCTCCCTCCCTCCCTGCTGACCTCCCTCCCCCTCCATCTCTCCCTCCCTTCCTCTCTTCCTCGCTCCCATCCCTTCCTCCCACACCCCCTCCCACCTTGTGTCCCTCATTTCCCTCCCTACCATCCTCCCTCCCTTCCTCTTTCCCTCTCTTCATCCTTCCACTCCCTCCCTCCCTCCCACTCTCGCTTCCTCACACCCTCTCTTCCTCTCTCCCTCCCGCCATCTCTTCATCCCTTCCCTCCCTCTCTCCCTCCCTTCCTCCTTCCATTTCTTCCTCCCTCCCCTCCCTGCCTCGCTCCCTCTCCAACCTCCTTTCCCCCTCCTCCCTCCATCCCTCTCTTCCTCCCTCCCATTCCTTCCTCCCAAACCCCCTTGCACCATCCCTCCTTTTGTCCCTCATCTTCCTCCCTCCTTTCCTCCCTCTCTCCCTCCGTGCTCTCCCTCCATTCTTCCGTCCCTCCCCTCTCCCGCTCCATTGCTCCCTCCCTCTCTTCATCCTTCCCCCCCTCCCTCTCTTCATCCCTCCCTCCCTTCCTCTCTCCCTCTCTCCCTCCCTTCCTCGCTCCCTCCCTCTCTCCCTCCCTCCCTCTCTTCCTCCCCCCCTCTCTTGCTCTCTCCCGCCCTGCCTCCATTTCTTCCTCCCACACCCCCTCCCTCATTTTGTCCCTCATCTCCCTCCCTCCCTTCCTCCCTTCCTCCCTTCTTCCCTGCCCTCTCTCCCTCCATTCCTCCCTCCCTCTCTTCATCCTTCCACACCCTCCCTCTCTTCCTACCTCCCTCAGCTCTCTCCCTCCCTCCCTCCCTACCTCCATTTGTTCCAGCCTCCCTCTCTCCCTCCCTTCCTCCCTCCCTCACTGCCTCCCTCCCTCCCCCTATTCCTCCATCCCTCCCTCCCTCCTTTCATCCCTCTATACACTCAGAAGTTATGGAGCGTACCTACAAATATGTTATATCAAAAGAAAGCTTATGATTCTGGAAGTGTCATAGGCATATTTACTTTTTGGTCAGACAAAAATTGTTCTGACAGTATACAAAAAAGGTTCAAAAAACGGCAAAACTCTGCTCATTAGCATTGAGTGACGTGATGGTTGACCCATCATACAGGGGATGGTTGACCAATCGGTGCATCATGGGGGGGGGTTCATTGTGTGTGTGGGCGGGCCATCCTACAGGGGATAGCGTTGAGTGACGTGATGGTTTACCAATCCTACAGTTGAGTGACCTGATGGTTGACCAATCGGTGCGTCATGGGGGGCGTTTCATTGCGTGTGTGGGCGGGCCTAATCCTTCTGAGCTGAGGTGAGTGGCCGCCATCTAGATTCCTAACTTTAGATTTATTTTTCCCACTTTCTGTGTTTATTTTGAAATATTGATTTCCAGCAAAAAATAAGTTGGTTTTAAAAGAACAAGAAATGCTTTTGCAAAGGGGACTCGGGCTTTCTCCCCCTCGGTGGTGGATGAGCTGCCTGCAGGCCTCAGGCCTCGGCCTCTCCTCGCCAGCCACGCCCGAGCTAGGCACCGCCCGTCCCGCTGGGCCCGATTCCAAACAAGTGGACTGCGATCGTCGCCATCTTGGTAAAGGCTGGCGGGGCAGGACTGAGCCGAGCGTAGACATCGCCGTCATCTTGGTAAAGGCTGGCAGGGCGGGAGACAGCGAGCGCGTGAACGTCGGCGGCAGCCCGGAGCGGGACCTGAGTACACACAGGAGTCTGGGAATTGTAGTTTCCTTGGCTCGGGCTCTACAGGCCGTTGAGGTGAGTGGCGGAAAATCGCCGATCTAACATTGTGATCGGGGGCTTTGGCTATCCGCGTCTGGGCTCCGAGGAAAGGGAGAGGAGGGGGGGAGGGAAAGAGAGGAGAGGGGGAGGGAGGGAAGGAGAGGGGGAGGGAGGGAGGGAGAGAGAGTAAACCAGGGACAAGGGGAGGGAGAGAGAGCGGGGAGGGAGAGAGAGGGGGAGGGAGAGAGAGGGAGGGAGAGAGAGAGGGGACAGACAGGGGCAAGGACAGAGAGGGGGTGAAGAGAGAGAGTTGACAGAGAAAGGGGCAGGGAGAGAGAGGGGCAGGGAGAGAGAGGGGGAGGGAGAGAGAGAGGGTCAGAAAGGGAAAGAGTGACACAGAGCGGGGGAGCGGCAGCGCCTGCCTTCCATGCCTCCCCTCTTCCCCTCCATTCCTTCCTCACTCTCTCCCTCCCCGCCTCCCTTCCTCTCTCTATCCCTCGCTCCCTTTCTCCCTCCATCTCTACATCACTCCCCTCCCTCTCTACCCCCTTCCTCTCTTCATCCCTCCCATCCCTTCCTCCCACACAACCTCCCTCCTTTTGTCCCCCTCTCCCTCCCTTCCTCTCTCCCTCCCTCTCTCCATCCCTACCTCTCTTCCTCCCTCCATTTCTTCCTCCCTCCCTCTCTTCCCACCTCCCTCTCTTCCTCCCTCCCTCTCTTGCTCTCTCCCTCCCTTCCTCTCTCCCTGAATCCATTTCATCCTGCGACACTTTCCTTCCTTCCAACCTCCCTCACTGCCTCCCTCCCTCCCCACTCCCCCTCTATTCCTCCCTCCCTAGCTCCCTCCCCTCCCTCCTTTCCTCCCTTCCTCCCTCCCTCTCTTCCTCCCTCCCAACCCTTCCACACAAAAACTCCCTCCCTCCCTCCTTTTGTCCCTCATCTCCCTCCCTCCCTCCCCTCTCCCCCTCCATTCCTCCCTCCCTCTCTTCATCCTTCCCCTCCTTCCCTCTCTTCCTCCCTCAGACCCTTCCTCTCTCCCTCTCTCCTCCTCTCTTCATCCCTCCCCTCCCTTTCTTCCTCCCTCCCTCCATTTCTTCCTCCGTCCCTCCCTGCCTCCCTCCCTCCCCTCTGCCCCTCCATTCCTCCCTCCCTCTCTCCCTTCCTGCCTCACTCCCTTCCTCTCTACCTCTCTCCCTCCCTTCCTCCCTCCATCTCTTCATCCCTCCCCTCCCTCTCTCCCTCCCTTCCCCCCTCCCATCCCTTCCTCCCACACCCCCTCCCTCCTTTTGTCCCTCATCTCCCTCCCTCCCTTCCTCCCGACTTCCCTCCCCTCTCTCCCCTCTCTCCCTCCATTCCTCCCTACCTTTCTTCATCCTTCCCCCCTCCCTCTCTTCCTCCCTCCCTTCCTCTCTCCCTCCCTCCATCACTTCATCCCTCCCCATCCTCTCTTCCTCTCTTCCTCCCTCCCGTCCTCCCTTCCTCCCTCCTTTCCTCCCTTCCTCCCTCCCTTCCTCTGTTCCTCCCTCCCATCCCTTCCTCCCAAACCCCCTCCCTCCCTCCCTCCTTTTGTCCCTCATTTCCCTCCCTCCCTTTCTCCCTCCCTCCCTCCACTCTCTCGCTCCTTCCTCCCTCCATCTCTTCATCCCTCTCCTCCCTCTCTTCCTCCCTTCCTCCCTCCCTCCATCCCTCTCCCCCTCCATTCCTCCCTCCTTCTCTTCATCCTTCCACCCCCTCCCTCCCTCCCTTCCTCCCTCCCTACCTCTCTCCCTCTCTTCCTAACTCCCTCTTGTAAAGTCTGTGGGTTGTTTAGTTAATTAATACACAGACTACCAGAGTAACTTAAAACAGGACTTTACTATTCGAAGGTCAGGGCGAATCTGCACAATAAATCCTGACACAACACTTATATACTGGTGTGGTCACCGTCGGTATTACAGTATACAGAAGCCAAACAAAGTAGTGCCACACCTAAAATAGTTCTCTTAAAGGTGAACGGTTACATACAATAGTTCTCTTAAAGGTACACGGGTACATACACTACAATCCTCCCTTTTTAGCTTACAACATACTTATTCCCCATTAAACATAACATATAATCAACTTCATGTAAAACAATTCACAGATATAGTCTCTGCGGGAAACAGTTCACAGATTCAGTCTCTGCGGGAACAGGTCACAGATTCAGTCTCTGGTCTTGACTCGGTCCGAACAACATCTCTGTGGTGTAGCTGGTTCACATTTCTAGCGTGACTCATCCAATAGTCTTTCCCTTGGCTTAACAGCTTGAACTTCCGTCCTGCTGAACCAGCAGTGCTGACTTTTACAAACAGCTGGACTGCCTTGGTAATTTTTCTTACTTTCCAACTGATTTGGCCCCCTTCGTAGGGCCCACGTGCATGATCTGATAGAAGTGATAATGATTTAGATGGTTATCGTCTTCTGCTTCGTCTTTTTCTTTTTTGCTTCTTGGAGACTCTCGGGGCTCCCTTATCCGCTGCCAGCTGTAGCGCCACCATCTCCCTATGTTCCTTAGACTTTAAGTGCTTCATCCTGATTTCTGCACTTTGGGAGTTTTCATCACAAGCTGGGCAGACCAAGTCATCGTAATATTCCGTGTCACTCAACAGGTCATGGTAATATTCAGTGTCGTCCTGAGCTAGTCTAGCAAGAGGGCCTGCTACTTTTTCCTTACCCAACTGGACGATAGCCGACTGTTGTTCCCTCCCTAGACATCTTTCCTGAAGAGACTTCTTCATGCGTTCATGTTCATCCCGCTCTTCCTGGGTTTCCTGCCAATCCTTCACTAATGACCTCATTTGTGATTCCAATACTTCCCCTTCCATCGGGGATTGATTGATCGGGCTATTCAATCCTTCTACTGGAGCAGCTGTTTCAACATTCTGTAGTTCACATTGACGTGATTCAGCGTACTTTCGGCAGCCCCGTAAAACCTGTGTTGCAACCTCAACTATTCCCCAAACTTTTGAGAGCTCCGAACCCTTTCCCTTTGCAGATTGAAGCTCGTGTTCAAATGGTTCCCATTGCAGAGTCTTGTCTCTCAGCATATGAAGGAGTTGGCTGACCGTTAACTCTTCCACGGGGACCCTGTGGATCAGAGTCTTCTCCATTTCATCCACCTTTTCCTCCAATGCTTTCACCTTTTTTTCCTCTTGTACTTTGGCTTTAAGCGCTCGGAGAAGTTGCGCCTTGATGCTCTCTAGCTCATGTTCAGGGGCCATTCTTACAGTCTCTGTGTTTCTTACAGTTGCCTTTCCTTTCACTGAAAGAATTCCCAGTTGAATCTGTTCTTCAAGTTGTTGAACCTCGGTCATTGCCGCCTCATATTTGTCTTGGGTTTCCTTCAATATTTTTATGAGTTCTTGGACATCTTGACTTTCATGTTCTGCCATGTCTTTCACCTCTAATTTCTCATCTATGGATGGAACTTCTACCGATGAGTCTGCCTTGGCCTTGAGCTCATCAAGAATTTCCTGCAGCCTTTGGACTTCTTGCTCATGTTCAACCTTTAGTTGCTCATAAGCTTCCACTGAAACTAGCTTTTCGGAGGTTGCCGAGTTAACCCCCTCCAGGATTGTAGCCTGGGCCTGTTCATACTGTTCCTTCAACTTCTCAAACTCTGCTTGTAAGGAGTCGTAGAGAAGAACTGGAATAAAATCCTGGCTTCCTGAAGATTCCTCTTCATTTGCTTCTTTCTGCAAATATTCTAACTCCTGAACATCATAAGGGAGATGTGATCAGTGATTGGTCACGATGGCTCTATGGTCGCTCTCTGCTTGAGCTAGCTGCTTCTGTTGCCTTTCCAGATTCTCCCATTCGGTGTCATAGAACTTTTTCATTGTTTTTATCTCTTGTACGAGACGGTAACTCAATTGTTCTAATTGTTGTCGTAATTTGAAATAAAGTTGAGTCCGAGCTCGGTGTTCTTCCGTCATGGATATGTCCTTAAACTGAACAGACTCAGAATTCTCTGTCAAACTATGTTGTCGTTGTTCGGTGGAGATCTGTTCTGAAACTTTGTTCTTCTCTGGAGCATAAGCCTTTCTGCATGCCTTCGTTTTACCAACCTTAGTCGGCAAGTCCATTTTAGCCTTGTCTTTCACATTTGGGTTGGTCTTATCGTCATCCGATTCAGAATCTGAGCTGATTGTCTGCACCGAGTCCTCACTCGTTATGGCTTTTAGATAGTGCCATTCCATGTCTATTTTCTTGAACCACTCCTGTCCTAGAAGTGGTGGTCCTCCCTCAGGTAGTACGTATAAGTTCATTCTTGGGTGTTCTTTACCCCTATCTCTCACCTTGACTCTTATCTTTCCCATGGGGTATACTTTATGCCCCGTGTATGTCTGCAATACGAACTTGGTATCTCTTAAGGGTATATGTGAGAATAGCTGGTGGTAATCCCTTCGATTTATGACTGATAGAGCTGATCCAGTGTCCAACTCCATTTTCACTTGGACTCCAGCTATTTTTAGCATGACCCAGATAGTTTGTAGGTCAGCTTCCTTACTCACATTGTGAATTCTCAGACTACCCAGCTCCTGGCCGTTTGGGTCTGAGTCCGAATTCTGTTCATCTGAACTCTTCTCAGCCACCTTGTGTACCTTGTTGTACTTTTCCTGTGATGGCTTCCTTTGGTTGTTGGTCCTTTGGTTGTTGGTCTTCTTCCCTGACCAGCATACCTTAGCTATGTGACCCAGTTTGCCACATTTCCTACATTCCTGGTTCTTAAACCAGCATTGGTTCTGGTCGTGTGTTGTCTTCCCACAACGATAACATTTTGTTGTTGTCGAGGTAATTTGATCCACACTGAGTGCCGCTGTCTTTAGCTGCATTTCCGCAGTTCCCTTCGCTGCGGCTTCGTGCGATGCTGCAATAAGGACAGCCCTGTCAAGTGTAAGGTCGTTCTCTTCGAGTAGTCGCTTTTGCGTTCCTTCCTTTGCCAATCCACACACGAACTTGTCTCGCAATGCCTCTGTCAGAATCCCTCCAAACTGGCAGTATTTTGCTAGTCTACGCAGTTCGACCAAGTATTCTGCGTTGCTTTCGTCTTTCCGTTGCGTTCTCGCATAGAATTTGAATCATTCCGCCAACATCAATGGTGTGGGGTTCAAGTGATCCTTCAGAACAGCCACAATATCATCGAAAGTCTGATCCACCGGTTTAGCTGGTGATAGTAGATGCTTCAAGAGCCCGTATGTCTTCGCGCCCATCGAGTTTAGCAAGGTTATAGCTTTGTCATCTTCTTCTATTTTATTGGCCTCACAATAGATCTCAATGCGTTCCACATACATGGCCCAGTCTTCTACCTCGGAATTAAAATCGTTGATGTTACCACGCTTAGGCATCTTCCTCTCTTCCTGATAAACACCACGAATTATTTCTTAAAATTTTTTTTTTTTTTTTCAAGATGGCGGTTCCCGCGAAAATGGCGGTTTCCCGCGCTTATCTTCTCTCCCCGCCCACTTCAATGGCGGTTTCCCGCTTCTGTCTTCTTTCCCGCCTAATGGCAGCTTCCCGCGTTTCTTCCCTGGCGGGAGGGGTACACTTTCCCCACGGGCGACGGCCACTGGTTTTCAGGTTCACAGCCTGCGCGTCGGCTTCAGTGCTTTCCCTTTTCTCGGCAGGGCAACCGGCGCTGGGTACACCCCGTTGACGGTGAACAGTTTCAGCCGCTGGGCTGGCTCTCGCTCAGTTCCCCTTGCTCGGGCTCTGTCTCTCTCCCGCTCGCTCGGCTCTACCGGCACTGGATACACCCCGTTGACGGAGAACAGTTTCAGCCGCTGGACTGGCTCTCGCTCAGTCTCCCTTGCTCGGGCTCTGTCTCTCTCCCGCTCGCTCGGCTCTACCGGCGCTGGGTACACCCCGTTGACGGAGAACAGTTTCAGCCGCTGGACTGGCTCTCGCTCAGTCTCCCTTGGTCGGCTCTGCCTCTCCCGCTCGCTCGGCTCCCAATCACGCCTCCCAGCCCTCTCGCAGTCCGGTGCTTCCCTCCCCGGCTGCGGCTGAGTTTATCTCTGTAGTGTCCGTGTGTAGATAAAGACACTGAAGACAGGAGTTGGTTCATAGGTATTTACTAAGCAAGTCTGGGGGGGGGTTCTAAAGGATATACACAATACACAGGCTTATATAGCCCAAGTGGCAATTACCGGCATTACGCACACCTGGGGCTCTTAAAGGCACATACACCACAATTCCTCCCCTTCTAGCTAACTAGTACATCATATTTTAAGTAATTATTAATTACATGTTATATGCAAAATTATATACATTGCTGTATTAATTAATTATAAGTTAGTCTCTCAGGAGGCTTCCTGACTCGGTCCGGATAACGCCTCGGGGGTGTAGTAGTTTCTGGTGGTGTAGTAGGTTCTTCTGGCAAGGCTGATTCGGCTTGAAGGCCAGTGTCGGGTTCATCGGGTTCCAGTATCACCGGATCGGAGGTAGATATGGGTATCTCTACTTCATCGTTAGATGTATAGCGTGGTGATGTAGGTTGTCCCTTTTCGGATGACTTGATGATTTGGTCAGCATGGCGCCTTATTATGCCTTCTCCGATGTCCACGGTATACATCAGTGGTCCTAGTCGTGTGCAGATAGTTCCAGGTGCCATTTCTCGGTACGGTAGTCCCGGGCCAAAACCGGTTGGCCTATCTGGAAGGCCCTAGTTGGCCTTTCATTCATGCCCTGAAACTGCCGGTTCTCCACGTCCCTTCGGATGTTGGGCTTGACCAAATCCAGCCGGCATCTTAGGTTTCTATTGTAGAACATCATGGCGGGAGTTTGGTTTGTAACCATATGTGTTGCATTCCTATATGCAAATAAGAAGTTATCCACCTTGTGCTGAAGTTTTATGTCTTCATTACCCATGGCCTTTATGGCCTTCTTAAAGGTCTGGACAAACCTTTCAGCCAATCCATTTGTGGCGGGATGGTATGGGGCGGACGTGTAGTGCTTTACCCCATTGTTCTTTAAGAACTTTCTGAATTCTTCGGACACAAATTGTGGTCCATTATCAGAACATATCTGTTCCGGCAGCCCATTCCTGGCAAATATGGTCCTTAATACTGTGATGGTTTTTTCCGTGGTGGTGGAGGACATCTTTATTACCTCCGGCCACTTGGAGTGTGCATCAACTGCGATTAAGAACATTGAGTCCATAAATGGACCAGCAAAGTCGATGTGCACCCTTTGCCAGGGAGATGAGGGCCACTCCCATGGATGTAGAGGGGCCTGTGGCGGAGCATTTTGGACCTTCTGGCATCCTAGGCAGCTCTTGGTCATGTCTTCGATGTCTCCATCGATACCTGGCCACCATACAAACGCCCTAGCTAGGTTCTTCATTTTCACTCCACCCAGATGCCCTTCGTGAAGCTCCTTTAGCACTTTATCCTGGAGTTTGGGTGGAATCACCACTCTGGATCCACACATCAAGGTTCCTCGGCACACTGACAGCTGTTCTCTTCTTTGCGAGAATGCTGGCAAAAGTGGTTCGCCATGTGCTGGCCATCCCTTCATTGTTAAATCGTAGACCCGCGAGAGAGTAGGGTCATTTCTTGTCTCCCTTTCAATGGCAGAATTTGTCACCGGTAGACATTCCACTATGGTAGAGTGGAATATCTCTACTGGGTCTATTGTAGGTGCCTCTTCTATCGTTGGCAACGGCAGGCGCGATAAACCGTCAGCATTCCCATGCTGTTTTGACCCTTTGTATTCAACGTTGTATTGGTGTGCCCCTAGAAAAAGGGACCACCTCTGTAGTCTTTGTGCCGTCATAATGGGGACACCTTTCTTAGGGTTGAATATGGAGATGAGGGGTTGATGGTCAGTCAGCAAGGTAAATTTTTGTCCGTGTAGGTAATGGTTGAATTTCTTCACTCCCCATACCAGGCTGAGTGCTTCCCTGTCTATCTGGGAATAGTTACGCTCAGCTGAGTTCAATGAGCGTGACGCAAAAGCTATCGGCCGTTCCGAGCCATCAGGGAATCTATGGGACAATACCGCTCCTATGCCGTAAGGGGATGCATCGCACGCCAGTCTGATTGGTAGTGATGGGTTGTAATGAGCCAAAACTTTCTCGGATGTGATTAAGTCTTTACATTTATGGAAGGCACGTTTACAGTCTTCGTTCCATTTCCAAATCACTCCTGTGCGTAGAAGATCATTAAGAGGGTGTAGAATAGTTGATAAGTTCGGTAAAAATTTATGATAGTAATTTATTAATCCCAGGAATGACCTCAATTGTGAAACATTTTCAGGTGCTGGGGCTTTTATAACTGCTTCAATTTTTTCAGGTGACTTATGCAACCCTTCCTTATTAATTATGTGGCCACAATATGATATCTGATTTTGGAAAAATTCGCACTTGGGGCGATTTGCTCGTAGGCCCCGTTCTTTCAGCCTAGTGAGCACCTGCTCCAAATTGGCAAGGTGCTCGTTGTCGTTTTCTTCTGTTATAAGGATGTCGTCTAGGTAGCACTGAGTCCCCGGAATCCCTTGCAGGACTTGCTCCATAGCTCTTTGCCAGATAGCTGGAGCTGATGCTACTCCAAAAACCAGTCGATTGTACTGGTACAGGCCTTTGTGTGTGTTTATTGTGAGATACTTTTTAGAGGTCTCCTCAACCTCCATCTGTAGATATGCCTGTGCCAAGTCAATTTTTGTGAAACGTTTTCCTCCGGATAGTGAGGCGAAAATATCTTCTATCCTCGGAAGAGGATACTGTACCGTGTGAAGGACCGGGTTTACAGTCACCTTAAAGTCCCCACAGATGCGAATTTTTCTCTGTTCCTCAGAGTTATTTTTCAATGCTTTTTTCATGACTGGAACGATGGGTGTTGCCCATTCGCTCCAATCTATTTTGGATAATACGCCTGCCTTTTCCAAATTCTCCAGCTCTGCCTCGACTGCCGGACATATTGCGTATGGCACCGGTCTTGCCTTAAAATTTTTTGGAATTGCTGCATCTTCCACTTTTATCGAGGCGGTGATGCCTTTCAAGGTTCCTAGTTTTTCTTGAAACACTTCTTTGGCGTTGGCCAAGATGTCTTTTAATCGTTCAGGTATGATGTCATCATTGTTTTTTTCCTTACTGGTCACCGTCAGTGCCTGAATGGAGTGCCAGTCTAAACGTATCTTCCTTATCCATTCACGTCCCAACAACGGTGGACCACCATCTTGTAGAATGTATAAATACAACTTTTGTATTTCTTTGCCGTTGTATACCACAGGCACCTTTATTTTTCCTTTGAGGTATACTTTCTGCCCCGTATATGTTTTTAAGATAATGGATGTGTCTTTTAGAGGTATATGCGAAAATAGCCTCTCGTAATCTCGTCGATTTATTACGGTTAGAGCTGATCCTGTATCTAGCTCCATTTTAACTGGGGACCCTGCTATTATGAGGGTAACCCAAATGGTCCGGTAATCTTCATTGGCAATTACATTATGTAATTTGAGAGAGCTTAGTCTCTTGTTCCCGGAGTCGCTATCGCTCTTCTGGTCTTTGGAGCTACTGTCCGTCATCATTTGTACCTTTCTGTGCTTTTCCTTATTGATTCTCTTCCCGTTAGTGGATTTTTTATTTTCAGATCGGCATACACGTGGAATGTGTCCCATCTTTCCGCATCGCCTGCATGCTTTTTCTTTGAACCAGCAATCCCTCTGGTCATGGTTGGATCTGCCGCAGCGATAACATCTCTTGAAACCCCGTGTCATTTCATGGGTGCCGAAGTCCTGTGGCCTTTGCTGTATCTTTGCCACTCCTATTGCACTGAAAGCCTTGTCCAGTGTTAAATCTTTTCCAGAAGATACCTTTTTTTGTGTTTTTACATTTAGGGAATCGCAGATGAATTTGTCTTGCAGAGAATCTGCCAGTCCTGCCTCGAATTGGCAGTGTAGGGTATCAACAATCTCCTCAAAATTCTTGTCCATCGGTTCGGCTGGAGTGATTAAGTTGCGTAACAGCTTGTATGTTTCTGCGCCCATTAGATCCAGAAGCACTGAAGCTTTTTTTTCATCTTCTATTCCATTTGCGGTGCAAAACACCTCCACTCTTTCTACATATGTGGTCCAATCCTCTATCTTGTTATCAAAAACATCAATATTGCCAAAGTTAGGCTCTGTTTCGTTATCAAAAGCATCAATATTGCCAGAGTTAGGCATTTCAAAAAAAATATGGCTCTTCCCGCGCTTTTTTTTTCTCTCTGTAGCAACGATATGGCGCTTCCTGCGCTTTCCCGCCGCTGCTACCGATAACAATGCTGTCTTACTGTGGTTTCCATTTATTCACTGTTGGAGACTCGTTCCCGATGGAGGTCTAAATGCTGACCTGCTTGCCGCGCCGGCCGTCTCCCGAGTGCACCCTCCCAGTCCGTTATTGCTTGCCTCCGATTTCGCTGCCTGTCTCAGTTGTAGAGCCCACCGCTGGAGCCCAGGAAGGATTAGCGCAGTACCTGCCACCAGCTTGGCCAGCTGGTGAAACCACAGTTTCTATTACTTCCTTGAGTCTTCTGGACGCTGGAGGAATCGATGTCCTTGAGGTGCTGCCGAATTGCAGGTAAGTCCGTTTCCACTTCGTCGCCACTGTAGTGTCCGTGTGTAGATAAAGACACTGAAGACAGGAGTTGGTTCATAGGTATTTACTAAGCAAGTCTGGGGGGGAGTTCTAAAGGATATACACAATACACAGGCTTATATAGCCCAAGTGGCAATTACCGGCATTACGCACACCTGGGGCTCTTAAAGGCACATACACCACAATTATCTCTTCCTGCGCCTACGTTCCCGGTCACAGCGCTTCGTGGCTTCGGTCGCTGCCCGGCCTTTTTCGCCGGCCACGGTCTAGCTGTCTCACGATGCCGTTGCGTCCCCCAGCCTGTCTGTACCGCGGTTTCCTTGCTCCACGCTGCCCCAGTCTCAGCTCCTCTGGACCCGACTTCTGTCCGGCTCCTTTCCCCCTCGACCGTGGCCGAGTGCACTGCCCTTATCCTCCGGTTATTCTTTTTACTTTCCCTTACTCACAGTCACCGTGGCCGCCTTGCTTCTCGTGCTGATCAGCTCACTCCTCACCATGGCAGAAGGGACAGTCAGTGCCTGTTGCTGATGGAAGTCTTTGTCTCTAAATTCTTCCTCCTTTCTAGTTCTGCAGCCTCGAGTTTTCTCCCAGCAGAACGACGAGGGCGGTTGCCTCTTCTCGATGCTCGTTAACTGCTTTGGAAGTATTGTTGCCGTAGGGTACGATCGGACTCGTCGCCACTGTAAAGTCTGTGGGTTGTTTAGTTAATTAATACACAGACTACCAGAGTAACTTAAAACAGGACTTTACTATTCGCAGGTCAGGGCGAATCTGCCCAATAAATCCTGACACAACACTTATATACTGGTGTGGTCACCGTCGGTATTACAGTATACAGAAGCCAAACAAAGTAGTGCCACACCTAAAATAGTTCTCTTAAAGGTGATCGGTTACATACAATAGTTCTCTTAAAGGTAGATGGGTACATACACTACACCTCTCCTTCGCTCTCTTCTTCCCTCCCTCTCGCCCTTCCTCCTTTTCTTCCTCCCTCCCTTCCTCTCTCCCTTCCTCCCTCCCTCCCTCTCTTCCTCCCTCCCTCTCTTCCTCTCTCCCTTCCTCCCTCCATTCCTCCCTCCCTTCTTCCCCTCAACCCTTCCTCCGTCCCTCCCTCTCTCCCTCCTTTCCTCCTCCCCTCTCTCCCTTCCTCCCTCCCTCTCTTCCTCCCTGCCTCCCACCCCTCCTCCCTTCCTCCCTCTTGTCCTCCTCCCTCTCTTCATCCCTCCCCTCTCTCCCTCCCTTCCTCCCTCCAGTAGCTGGAATAAACCAGGGTGTAATGATCAGTAACCTGTCATTCTGGAATGGTACACTAGGTGGTGCTGTATGTATATAAGAGTGGGCTACCCACGATGCACTAGGCTACCCACAAGGCAGCAGTCAAGATGGAGGCCTCTACAGATACTGTACCTAGTCCACATGTGCTCAATAAAGTGTCTAGCAGAAGCTAGCTGTACTTAATAAAAATGACTAGTTATTAATGAACATAACATGGTACCAGGATTCGTAAGATCTGCTGAATATTGTGCAACGCGACATGGAGAATTTGAAGCCACCAGAGCGTTTGAAACTCACAGGAAATGTCGACTACAATTGGCAGACTTTTAAACAACAATTCGAACTCTACATTGCTGCCATCGGGTACGGTACGAAGCCAGACGCAAGGAAAATAGCATTGCTGCTCATGGTTGCAGGCCCACAGGCGATAGAGGTATTTAATACATTTGTATTTAATCCAGAGGAGAACAGAGAAAATTTAGACGATGTGCTAAAGAAATTTGATACACATTGTTCTCCCAAAAAGAATGAAACCTATGAAAGATACGTGTTCCGTTCGAGGACACAGCGGCAAAATGAGACTTTTGATAGCTTTGTGACCGATCTGAAACTGAAAGCACAGACATGTAATTTCTCTGAGCTGAAAGCATCCATGATTCGTGACAAGATTGTGTTTGGTATTCATGATAAAAAAGTCAGGGAACGTCTGTTGAGAGAAACTGAACTAAGATTGGAAAATGCTGTGAATATATGCCAAGCCAGCGAGCAAGCTCGAAAGCATGCGAAGACTTTCAGTGAAATCAATAATGATGCGATTGTAATGTGTGATAATGCTGCTGTCGGTGCTGTGTCCTACAAGGGGAAGAAACGTGGGCAGAACAGAAATGAAAAGCAATCGGAGGAAGGAACTTTTAATTGTAAACGCTGTGGTTGCAAACACCAGTTAAAACAATGTCCAGCGTTTGGAAAAATGTGCACAAAATGTCATGGAAAGAATCACTGCCAAACAATGCTTTTCAAAAGTAAAAACTAAGAAAGGGCAACGAGTTCATGTGATTGAGGACACTGATTCAAGTGAGACATTTTTTGTAGGAATGGTGTCATGTGACAATATCAAAAAGGATACAGAAAATGTGCAGCCCTCAGGAATAAACAATGCTGAACATAAAGTAAATGCAGTAGAAGAGGACAAATGGATGATCCCACTGCAGGTTGATGGAGCATTAGTTACATTGAAACTAGACACTGGGGCAAAAGCAAACTTAATCAGTATGAGTGACATTAAAAACATGAAAAAGCCCAAAATACAGAAAAAGTCAGTACTACTGAAGGAGTATTATGGACAGAAAATAGATAGCTTAGGTGTATGCAGACTTAAAGTGACAGTCAAAGACAAAGTGCATCATCTCATGTTTTCTGTTGTGGTTGAAAGGCTTGATTCACTACTGGGTGACAAAGCTTGTGAGGACTTAGAACTGGTCAAGAGAGTCTACCGTATAAACTGTGCCATAAGCAGACCAGATGACTGGGTGGATTCTGCAGTGAATAATTTCCAGAATGTGTTCAAAGGATTTGGAGTACTACCATTCACTTACAAGATCCAGCTAAAGGAGGATGCTCAGCCAGTGGTACATGCTCCACGAAGAGTTCCAGCACCCCTGTGTAACTGGCTCAAGAATGAACTGGACAGAATGAACACACTAGGAGTCATCAGGAAAGTTGAAGAGCCAACAGACAGGGTTAACTCCATGGTATATGTAAAGAAAAAGAACAATGATCTAAGAATATGCATGGATCCAAAGGACTTAAATGCAAACATAAAACGTGAACACTACCAGAATCCCAAGCGACAAGAAATCACCAGTGAAATGTCAGGTTCCAGATACTTTACAAAGCTCGATGCCTCACAAGGATTATGGCAACTAAAACTGGATGAAGAGAGCACCAAATACTGTACCTTCAACACACCATTTGGCAGGTATTGTTTCCTCAGAATGCCTTTCGGGATAATATCTGCATCTGAAATCTTTCATAGAGCGATGGAACACATAATTGAAGGTCTGGAAGGAGTTCGGGTCTATGTTGATGACATCATCATCTGGGGCTCCACACTGAAAGAACACAATGAGAGACTGACTAAAGTGCTACAGAGCATACACCAGAAT
Organism: Somniosus microcephalus; assembly: GCF_052327205.1. Lineage (NCBI taxonomy): Eukaryota > Metazoa > Chordata > Chondrichthyes > Squaliformes > Somniosidae > Somniosus > Somniosus microcephalus. Next base: position 88,778,259 of record NC_140999.1, on the reverse strand, counting down.
GGACTGAAGCTCAGCAAAGCCAAGTGTCAGTTTGGCATCCAGGAAGTCACTTTCCTAGGAGATAATCTATCTGGTAAAGGAATAGAGCCAGATATGGAAAAAGTAAACGCCATACTCAAAATGCCCCGACCCACTGACAAAAAAGGAGTGCTACGCATCATGGGGATGATAAACTTCATTGGAAAGTTCATTCCTAACTTGTCAGCCAAGACATCCTGTCTGCGAGACCTGCTACGTAAAACAAATGAGTTCGCATGGACAGGAATACATGAACAAGAGTGGATAAACCTCAAAACAGTGCTGACAACCACACCTGTACTCACCTTCTTTGACCCAACCAAAAGAATCGAAGTGTCAACGGATGCATCAAAAGATGGCCTAGGTGCGGTCTTGCTACAAGCAGAGGGTGAAGATTGGAAGCCTGTTGCCTATGCCTCCAGGTCTATGACTGATACTGAGTGTCGATACGCCCAGATTGAAAAGGAATTTCTAGGCTTGGTAGTTGGACTAGAAAGTTTCATGGCTACATATATGGACTTCCCACCTTCACAGTTGAGACAGACCACAGCCCACTGGTTGCCATCATAAAAAAGAACCTGAATGAGATGTCTCCTAGGATTCAACGACTCATGATGAAGCTGCAAAGATATGACTTTGAACTGATCTACACACCAGGCAAATACATAGTGTTAGCAGATGCACTATCCCGAGCACCCACAATGAGTCATGTGAGCTCCACTGAAGAAGACGTGGATGTTCATGTGAGTATGGTCACTGCTGCGCTGCCCATGTCAGACACAAAATCAAAGCAAATAGCAGAAGAAACAGTAAAAGATACAGTATTACAAACAGTAATAGAGAACATTCATCATGGTTGGCCAAAAGGTTCCTGTCCAAAATATTTTCACATAAGGTCAGAATTGAGTGTCGCAAGTGGACTATTACTAAAACAGAACAGAATAGTCATTCCACAGGCTCTACGTCAAGACATGCTCAAAAGGATTCATGAGGGACAGCTCGGAATTGAAAAATGCAAAAGGAGAGCAAGAGACACTGTTTATTGGCCTGGCATAAATAAGGACATTGAGAACATGATAGGCAAATGTGAGACATGTCAGAAACACCAAAACAAACAAGCAAAGGAACCAATGATAGTAGCTGACATACCAACAGCACCATGGCAAAAGGTTGGTATGGACATATTTCATTTAAATGGTAAAGACTATCTAATAGTGATTGACTACTATTCTAACTATCCTGAGATGGCACTGCTCTCAAGCACCACAGCAAGCAGTGTCATAATGCATGTGAAATCCATCTTTGCCAGACACAGAATTCCCAGGATTGCCGTTAGCGACAATGGTCCGTGCTTCAACTGTAAGGAGTGGCAACAGTTTGCAGCACATTATGACTTTCAACACATCACATCCAGTCCTTTGTATGCTCAGTCGAATGGTAAGGCAGAGAAAGGTGTTCAAGTTCTCAAGCAGCTACTGAAGAAAGCGACAGAAAGCAAGTCTGATCCTTATCTCGCCCTGCTGAGCTACCGAGCCTCACCTTTCGACTCTGGTTCTTCACCTGCTGAACTCCTAATGGGTCACAAGTTGCGCACCACGCTACCCTGCTGTGCAAAAGAAAAGCAGAGTAAGGAACTGAGACAGAGACTTCAACTGTTAAAGCTGAAACAGAAATCATACTATGACAAGTCATCCAAAACTCTGAAACCATTGACAAGGGATGATGTTGTCAGGATTGAGGATCCAGATGCGTGGAACAGGAAAGCTACAGTTCTTGAGGAAGTAGGACCAAGGTCATACACTGTTAGAACTGAGGAAGGACAGATTCTCAGGAGGAACCGCCGTTCCCTCCTAAAAACACAAGAGACTATCGAAGAGCAAATCGATGACAATGCCGCAACTGAATCTTGTCACTCACCACCAGAACAATCTAACACAAATACACATACAGGCTCTCATGAAAACACATCAGACTTACCTGTGCTGAGAAGATCCACACGTGAAGTAAAAAAGCCTAATAGACTTAATCTTTGAGTACAAAGAAAACTACATTGAAAATGTATTGACTGTTGAAGATGTTTATGTTGTTATTGATTGATATTGATTGATACTGATTTTGTTTAACTTCAAAGAAAGGGGGATGTAATGATCAGTAACCTGTCATTCTGGAATGGTACACTAGATGGTGCTGTATGTATATGAGTGGGCTATCCACGATGCACTAGGCTACCCACAAGGCAGCAGTCAAGATGGAGGCCTCTACAGATACTGTACCTAGTCCACATGTGCTCAATAAAGTGTCTAGCAAAACCTAGCTGTTCTTTATAAAAACGACTAGTTATTAATGAACATAACACAGGGGAGTTGTGTATCTATGGAAATGCACCAAGCTGGCAGAACAGGTGAAAGCAGCTCTGCGACATGGAGAACTGTGTCTGAAATACAACAGTAAAGCATGCAATCCAAAAATATCTCGTGAAATGAATAAAGTGTACGACGGACTCCTATTAATACATCAGATAATAAACCATGTGTCTGTACGAGATGCAGAGGGGAATGGTTCCAACATAAACCGCACTGAATTCTTGCCACAGCTGTTTACAGTTACACGGAGCCTGGCTCGAGTCACTGTGCCGATTGTCTGTCAGTTCGAACAATGTCTGCATTCCTTCATCTCCAGCTCAAATCTTCCCAAGGTGCCTCTGTTCAGGAAACCAAACCGCGGAAAGAATTCCGGAGTTCTGGTGCTCTGGGATTGGCTCTCGCACAGTGCGACCGGGAGAGATTGGACGACAAATCCAGACTCAGACTCACCCACATCAATCCCATTCTTTCTCTCAGTTTATTAAAATCATTATTAAAATTGTTCATACGCATAAGATTCCCATTTTAAATATCAACTTCATATTTTAAATCGGTCTGTGAGTCCTGCACTCGGATTTTCATGGGGACGGCGGGTTGGGGGCGGGTGGCTCTGATGCATGCAGGAGACCCGGGAGGACGTTTCCCGCAGGCCCTGCTTACATTCACGGCAGGGCCTGATCTGCATCTGAAGCCTCGGTTTCCCACACACAGGTGGAGAGGCTGGCTGGCTCCAGGCGGGTAGGCCAGCAGCACTAGGCCGCACCGAGGAGGGAGGGAGGGATTGGGTGGGGGCCTATGCCGGCCTCCAGAGGATGGCGGGGTAGGGGAAGGAAGATCGGGGCTGCTGGAGGATCGGGGGGGGGGAAACAAGGAGGATCGGGGGACTGGGAAATGAGGAGGATCGGGGGGGCGGGGGGAACGAGGGGGATCAGGGGGCGGGGGGAACGAGGAGGTTTAGGGGGCGGGGGGAATGAGGAGGATGGGGGTGCGGGGTAACGAGGATGGTCGGGGGCGGGGGAATGAGGAGGATCGGGGGCAGGGGGGAAAGAGGAGGATCGAGGGGGCGGGGGAATGAGGAGGGTCAGGGGGGAGGGAGAACGAGGAGGGTCGGGGGCGGGGTGGAATGAGAAGGATCGGGGGAGCGGGGGAACGACGAGGATTGGGGTGCTGGGGAAAGAGGAGGATCAGGGGGGCTGGGGACCAAGGAGGATCAGGGGATGAGGAGGGTTGTGGGTGGGCGGGGAAACGAGGAGGATCGGGGGCAGGGGGAAAGAGGAAGATCGAGGGGGCGGGGGAAAAAGGAGGATCGGGGCGGGGGAACGAGGAGGATCAGGGGGCGGGGGAACGAGGAGGGTCAGGGGGGCGGGGGAAAGAGGAGGGTCAGGGGATCGGGGGAAAGAGGAGGGTCAGGGGGGAGGCAGAAGGAGGAGGGTCGGGGGGCGGGGGAACGAGGAGAGTAGGGGGCGGCGGAACGAGGAGGATCGGGGGCGGGGGAAAGAGGAGGGTCGGGGGCGGGGGAACGAGGAGGATCGGGGGCGGCGGAACGAGGAGGATCGGGGGCGGGGGAAAGAGGAGGGTCAGGGCGGGGGAACGAGGAGGATCGGGGGCGGCGGAACGAGGAGGATCGGGGGCGGGGGAACAAGGAGGATCGGGGCGGGGGAACGAGGAGGATCAGGGGGCGGGGGAACGAGGAGGGTCAGGGGGGCGGGGGAAAGAGGAGGGTCAGGGGGTCGGGGAAAAGAGGAGGGTCAGGGGGGAGGCAGATGGAGGAGGGTCGGGGGGCGGGGAACGAGGAGAGTAGGGGGCGAGGTAACGAGGAGGATCGGGGGCGGGGAAACGAGGAGGATCGGGGCGGGGGAAAGAGGAGGGTCGGGGGCGGGGGAACAAGGTTGAACGGGGCGGGGGAACGAGGAGGGTCGGAGGTGGGGGAACGAGGAGGATTGGGGCGGGGGAACAAGGAGGATCGGGGGGCGGGGGAATGAGGAGGATCAGGGGCGGGGGAACAAGGAGGATCGGGGGTGGGGGAAAGAGGAGGGTCGGGGGGTGGGGGAAAGAGGAGGGTCAGGGCGAGGGAACGAGGAGGATCGGGGGCGGCGGAACGAGAAGGATCGGGGGCGGGGGAAAGAGGAGGGTCGGGGGCGGGGGAACAAGGATGAACGGGGGGCGGGGGAACGAGGAGGGTCGGGGTGGGGGAACGCGGAGGATTGAGGGGCGGGGGAACAAGGAGGATCGGGGGGCGGGGGAATGAGGAGGATCCGGGGGCGGGGGAATGAGGAGGATCGGGGGGTGGGGGAAAGAGGAGGGTCAGGGGGGCGGGGGAAAGAGGAGGATCGGGGGCGGGGGAAAGAGGAGGGTCAGGGGGGCTGGGGAACGCGGAGGATCAGGGGACGAGGTGGATCATGGGGTGGCGGGGAAACGAGGAGGATCGTGTGGACAAGGAGGATCGTGGGGGGCGGGAGAACATGAAGGATCGGGGGTGAATGAGGAGGATCGGGGATGCGGTGAGTAGTATCGGGGGAACGAGGAAGATCAGGGGAGGGGTGAGGAGGATCGGGGAGGGGTGAGGAGGATCGGGGAGGGGTGAGGAGGATCGGGGAGGGGTGAGGAGGATCAGGGAGGGGTGAGGAGGATCGGGGAGGGGTGAGGTCGATCGGGGAGGTGTGAGGAGGATCAGGGAGGGGTGAGGAGGATCGGTCGGGATGAGGAGGATCGGGGAGGGGTGAGGAGGATTGGGGAGGGGTGAGGAAGATCGGGGAGGGGTGAGGACGATCGGGGAGGTGTGAGGAGGATCGGGGAGGGGTGAGGAGGATCGGGGAGGGGTGAGGAGGATCGGGGAGGGGTGAGGAGGATCAGGGAGGGCTGAGGAGGATCGGGGTGATGAGGAGGATCGGGGGAGGGGTGAATAGTATTGGGGGGAATGAGGAGAATCAGGGGACGGGTGAGGAGGATCGGGGGGGTGGACCAGGAGGATCGGTGTAGGGGTGAGGAGGATTGGGGGGGTGGACCAGGAGGATCGGGGGAGAGGTGAGGAGGATTGGGGGGGAACGAGGAGGATCAGGGGAGGGGTGAGGAGAATCGGGGGGGAGTGAGGAGGATCGGGGGGTGGGGGAAAGAGGAGGGTCAGGGGGGCTGGGGAACGAGGAGGATCAGGGGACGAGGAGGATCGTGGGGGGCGGGGAAACTAGGAGGATCGGGGGGACGAGGAGGATCGTGGGGGGCGGGAGAACAAGAAGGATCGGGGGTGAACGAGGAGGATCGGGGGCGGGGAACGAGGAGGATCGGTGGGGACGAGGATGATCGGGGGGAACGAGGAGGATCAGGGGAGGGGTGAGTAGGATCGGCGGGGGATGAGGAGGATCAGGGGAGGGGTGAGGAGGATTGGCGGGGGGACGAGAAGGATCAGGGGAGGGGTGAGGAGGATCAGGGGGGAACGAGGAGGATCAGCGGGGACGAGGAAGATGGGGGGGACAAGGAGAATTGGGGAAGAGGTGAGGAGGATCGGGGGGAACGAGGCGGATCTGGGGTGGGGGACGAGGAAGATCGGGGCCAGCCTCAGGCTCTTTGGTTGGTGGGGGTGGGCTCCAGGAAGGCAATCGGAGAGCTCGTGGGGGTGTCTCCGATGCCTCGGGTGAGCTAGGCAGTGACCCTGGATCCAGGGGGTAGGTGAAAGGGATGCAGCAGTTCTCACCCCGCTGTAACTGTCGGATTTTACAAGGTCTATAAAACCCGACCAGCTTCAGTTAAAGTCAAAATGGAGGTTAAAGAAGCTGCCAGCCTCAGTAAAATATTAAAATTGACCTCCTGCCTCCTGGCAGCGGCTTGGCTGCCCGCCACCGTCCCATCTCCAGAAGAGGGAGGTTGGAGGCGAGTTCAGGTCGGGAATCCAGTTTTGAACAATTTAACCACCCCCACTCTCCAAGCCCACCCATTTTGTCATTTAAATTCCCCCCATGTGTTCCCCTCCTGGGATCAGTGTGTCTTTAAGTGTGTGGCCCGTAATCTGCGGCCCCGTCGGGTGCGTTCGAGGTGCGCACACCTCCGTAAGGGCCGCGCAAGTTCCGGGTTTTTGCGCGCGAATAATCTTGACATATCCAATGTATGCCCGGTAAAAGGGCATCTGCGGGCGGAGTGTCTGCCCAGCGAATGTCCGTGAAATTTTTACGCCTGGTAAAAGCAGCAGTTTTACTTTTACTTTTACCAGCGTAAGAGTTTATAAAAACATTAAAATACATTTTTCTCAATCATTTAACGTAAATTTTTGTTTTAAATAATTAAGTAAATGGCATTTTAATTAATTTTAAATATGTATTTTTTTTTTATGTGTACATGTATTTGTTGGGGTATTCCCATTCTTGCTTATGGAGTTTCTGTACATACAGAATTCCCATAAGCATGAATGGGGCTCCCCTTCTTTTATTGGTTGGGCCAGCCCACATGATCCCATGGGTGCTAGTGAGTCACTCGCGCCCCGAGATATGTGGGCCTCTACCCGTGGGTACCCGGAGAGGTCCAGGACCGCGACTCTCTGTACCTCCCGGACCACCAGGTACATGGGTATTTTATTTGCGGATCAGAGGCATTTCCCCACGGGAAGCGTCCGACCGCAAATTCAGGGCCAATGTGAGTGCGTTGTGTTTGTGTACCTGAGTGTGTGTTTGTGTGTGCATGTGAATGTAGGGGTGGTGGTGGTCCCCTGCGCCTGCTGCCCTTGTCCTTCTAGCTGGTGAAAGTCACAGGTTTGTGAGGTGCAGCTGAACAAGCCTTGGCGAGTTTCTGCAGTGCATCTTGTAGATGGTACACACTGCAGCCACGGTACGCCGTTGGTGGAGGGAGTGAATGTTTAAGGTGGTGGATGGGGTGCAAATCAAGCGGGCTGCTGTGTCCTGGATGTTGTCGAGCTTCTTGAGTGTTGTTGGTGCTGCACTCATCCAGACAAGTGGAGAGTATTCCATCACACTCCTTACTTGTGCCTTGTAGATGGTGGAAAGGCTTTGGGGAGTCAGGAGGTGAGTCACTCGCCACAGAATATCCAGCCTCTGACCTACTCTTGTTGCCACAGTATTTATGTGGCTGATCCAGTTAAATTCCTGGACAATGATGAGCGACAGGATGTTGATGGTGGGAGATTCGACAATGGTAATGGCATTGTATGTCAAGGTGAGCTAGTTAGACTCTCTCTTGTTGGAGATGGTCATTGCCTGGCACTTGTGTGGCACAAATATTAATTGCCACTTATCAGCCCAAGCCTGAATGTTGTCCAGGTCTTGCTGCATGCAGGCATGGACTGCTTCATTATCTGAAGAATTGAGAATGTAACTGAACACTGTGCAATCATCAGTGGACATCACCACTTCTTACCTTATGATGGAGGGAAGGTCATTGATGAAGGAGCTGAAGATGGTTGGGCCTAGGACACTGCCCTGAGGAACTCCTGCAGTGATGTCCTGGGGCTGTAATGATTGGCCTCCAACAACCATAACCATCTTCCTTTGTGTCAGGTTTGACAGTGGGGAGTTTTCCTCCTAATTCTCATTGATGTCAATTTTACTCGGGCTCCTTGATGCCACACTCGGTCAAATGCTGCTTTGATCATAGAATTATAAAATCATAGAAATTTACAGCACAGAAGGAGGCCATACAGCCCATCGTGCCTATGCAGGCATAAAAATTGCTATCCAGCCTAATCCCACTTTCCAGCTCTTGGTCCGTAGCCCTGTAGGTTACAGCATTTCAAGTGCATATCCAAGTACTTTTTAAATGTGATGAGGGTTTTTGCCTCTACCACCCTTTCAGGCAATGAGTTCCAAACCCCCATCACTCTCTGGGTGAAAACATTTCTCATCAACTTCCCTCTAATCCTTTTACCAATTACTTTAAGTCTCTGCCCCCTGGTTATTGACCTCTCTGCGAAGGGAAATAGCTCCTTCCTATCCACTCTAACTCGGCCCTTCATAATTTTAGACACCTCAATTAAATCTCCCTTCAGCCTCCTCTGTTCCAAAGAAAACAACCCCAGCCTACCCAATCTTTCCTCATAGCTAAAATTCTCCAGTCGTGGCAACATCCTCGTAAATCTCCTCTGTACCCTCTCTAGTGCAATCACAGACTTCCTGTAATGTGATGACCAGAACTGCACGCGGTACTCTAGCTGAGGCCTAACTAGTGTTTTATACAGTTGAAGCATAACCTTGTATTCTATGCCATGGCTAATAAAGGCAAGTATCCAATATGCCCTCTTAACCATCTTATCTACCTGGCCTTCTACCTTCAGGGATCTGTGGACATGTACTCCAAGGTCCCTTTGTTCCTCTACACTTCTCAGTATCCTACCATTTAATGTGTGTTCCCTTGCCTAGTTAGCCCTCCCCAAATGCATTACCTCACACTTCTCTAGATTGAATTCCATTTGTCACTTTTCTGCCCACCTGACCAGTCCATTGATATCTTCCTGCAGTCTACCGTTTCTTCCTCACTATCAACCACATGCCCAATTTTTGTATCATCTGCAAACTTCTTAATCATACCCCCTATATTCAAGTCTAGATCATTGATATATACCACAAAAAGCAAGGGAACTAGTACTGAGCCCTGCAGAATTTCACTAGAAACAGCCTTCCAATCACAAAAACACCCATCGACCATTACCCTTTGTTTCCTGCCACTGAACCAATTTTGGATCCAACTTGCCACTTTCCCTTGGATCCCATGGGCTTTTACTTTTCTGACCAATCTTTCATGTGGGACCTTGTCAAAGCCTTGCTTTAATCCATGTACGTTACATCAAATGCACTACCCTCATCAACCCTCCTTGTTACCTCTGCAAAAAATTCAATCAAGTTAGTCAAACACAACCTTCCCTTAACAAATCCATGCTGACAGTACTTGATTAATCTGTGCCTTTCTAAATGACGATTAATACTATCCCTCAGAATTATTTCCAATAATTTTCCCACCACTGAGGTTAGGCTGACTGGCCTGTAATGACTTGATCAATCCCTTTCTCTCTTTTTAAACAATGGTACAATGTTAGCAGTCCTGCAGTCCTCCACCACTACACCTGTAGCCAGAGTGGATTAGAAAATGATGGTCAGATCCTCCACTACTTCCTCCCTTGCCTCTCTTAACAGCCTGGGATACATTTCATCCAGGACTGGTGATTTATCTGGTGATGCTAAACCACTTAATATTTCCTCTCTCACTATGTTTATCCCATCTAATATTTCACACTCCTCCTCCTTAATTATAATGTCGTCCCTCTCTTCTGTGAAGACAGACACAAAGGCTCCGATTTTCCAAAGGTGCGGGGAATTGTCGGGTTCCCCGAATGTCGGGATCCGACCCGAATCTAAATGGGTCAGCCAGCTGCACGCAATTTTCCCTCAATTGGCCAATTCATTTCCAGCGTGTGGGCACCCTTGCTAAGTGTCCATTTCCAGTCAGAAAGCCCCACAGTATGATGTCATCATTCGTGGTGCTTTCAAGGTCCACAGCAAGCACTGAATCCTCTGAAGGCTTCCAAATGATCCATACAGGATGGCAGAGGGGCCTGCAGTAGCTGTGGCCAGTGCCAGACCCCGAGCTGCCTCCAATTTTGATGAGGCTTCACTGCAGGCATTATTGGATGGGGTTAGGGCCCACAGGGAGGTTCTCTTCCCTAGGTCAGGGAGGAAGAGGCCTCCCACTGAGACCAAGGCTGCATGGATGCAGGTATCAGCAGATGTCAACTCCCTGGGAGTCTCCAGAAGAACCTTGGTATTACATCTTTAACTCCTTCCTTTACTTCACCACAGTACCATCCAGAGCCCCTGTCCCCACTTTGGAAGAGGAAGAGGCTGTGCAGCCAGACTCCTTAGAGGAAGCTCCAACCTCTGAGGGTGCAGCGTCAGCAGAAGTAAGCGCCCCCAGCACCAGCGCAGACACTCACACCTCGGGGGGGCCTTCGGGACATAGAGTAGTGTTGTCACCTGGTATTTCACAACTCACAAGTGAGCATCAGCAGATTGTGGAGACAGGGACAGAAGTGGAGAGTCCTCGTTGGAGGGCGCAGGACTCTGCCAGCTCAGCTCAGCTGCATGTCGACCCTCTGCCTCTGGGTCCATCCGCAAGAGAAGAGGTGATGGATCTCCATGCACAGATGCAGGAGTCTCTGGCAGCTTTTGTCTCCAGGGTCGCTGCGAGTGTGGCGCGAATGGAGGAGTCCATAGCGAAGATGAGCTGAGCCTTTGCGTAGTCATTGGCGCATGAACGCATCACCATGCAAAGGTTGCACCCTCCATGGTGGAGATAAGTTGCCAGGGTATGGAAAACATGGTGAGTGTTCATTATAGAATGACATCTCTTGAGGAGCGATGGGCATCTATTGAACAGAGAAACCAGACCTTCATGGAAGTCCTTTTGAGTAGGACTGACAGTGCAGATACGGGTCCCCATGGCCCCCTGATGCACAGCAAGGTGCCCTCAAGCCACTTCAAAGTGCTGGCCCCTTCTGGCCTGTGCAGCTTCAGGTGAGCGAGCAGCAGCCTGGCACTCCTGCTGCTGATGCTGCTGCTCCTCGTCCTGCTGCTGACGCCTCTGCTGCTGGAAATCCTCTAATGGCAAGACGGGAAGGGAAAAAAGGCCTCCCATACTTCTGGTAGATGCCTCCGTTGAGGAAGCGCTGAGTGAGGGTTGCTGAGCGGTGCTTCACAGGAGCTCACACTGGAGAAGTGTGTGAGGCTCCAAACTTCCACAGTTGTGACTAAGCCTTGAACAAGTTGTCCCAAGCCTGAACAACAAGGTCCTGCAACCTACAAATGCTGTCTGATTAAATCTCTTCTTTCCTGATTGACCTGCAGCTGAAAGTAAGCGAGCCGATATTGTTCATGCCAGGTTTTATCAGCGGTGTTCCCACCAGGCGTGTTTAGCATGGGGAAAGGCTGAAAATTGCAAGGGCCCCTTAAAATAGGATTACAGATGCCAATTATTGCTCAATAGGCTTCTGCTGACCAGTCCCGCCTGCTGCGGGCAGGACTGATTCGGGTCGCGCTGAAACACCGGGGTGAAAGTCGGGCAGGGCGGGGAATCGGGTGGGGGGGGGGAGTCGGGACCCCCTATTTCAGCGATTTTCAGCCCCTGCCCGCCTGAAACCCCGCCTGACGGCTCCAGGAAAATCAGGGCCAAAGTGTCTATGACTCTATTAGAGCGGGGGAATGGGACTGACTGGATTTCTCTACAGAGAGTTGGCATGGACTCGATGGGCCGAATGGCTTATTTCTCTGTTGTTATGACTATGGGGGAAAAATTGGGTTGCACCCCCTTTGGGGCGCAAACTGCGCTGAGGTGCTACTTTTAGCGCCCCAAAGAAATTAGCTCCCCCATGGCCAAAGTTCACCGGTAGCACCCCAAGAGGGAGGCGGGAGAGTGAGAGTGTGAGGGGGTGAGAGAGTGAGTGAGTGAGAGAGTGAGAGTGAGTGAGAGAGTGAGTGAGAGATTGAGAGATTGAATGAGAGATTGAGAGAGTGAATGAGAGAGTGAGTGAGAGCGTGAGAGAGTGAGTGAGTGAATGAGAGAGTGAGTGCATGAGAGAGCGAGTGAGTCAGTGTGTGTGAGAGATAGTGAGTGAGTGAGAGTGTGAGTGAGTGAGTGAATTACTGAGTGATTGAGTGAGAGATAGTGACTGAGTAAGAGAGAGAGTGCGTGATTGAGTGAGCGAGAGAGTAAGAGAGAGAGTGAGTGAGTGAGAGAGAGTGTGAGTAGGAAAGAGAGTGAGTGAGTGAGTGAGGTAGTGAGTGATAGTGAGTGAGAGAGTGAGTGAGTAAGAGAGTGAGTGAGAGTGAATGAGCGAGAGAGTGAGTGAGTGAGATAGTGAGTGAGAGAGAGAAAGAGAGTGAGTGAGTGAGAGAGTGATTGAGCGAGAGAGTGAGTGAGCGAGAGCGTGAGTGAATGAGATAGTGAGTGAGAGTGAGTAAGAGAGAGTGAGTGAGAGAGAGGGTGAGTAAGAGAGAGAGTGGGTGAGTGATTGTGTGAGAGAGAGTGAGTGAGATAGTGAGTGAGAGAGAGAGTGAGTGAGAGTGAGTGAGCGAGATAGTGAGCGAGTGAGAGTGTGAGTGAGTGAGTGAGTGTGTAAGTGAGTGAGAGTGTGAGAGAGTAAGTGAGCGAGAGAGTGAGAGAGTGAGTGAGAGATTAAGTGAGTGAGTGAGTGAGTGAGAGAGTGAGTGTGTAAGTGAGTGAGAGTGTGAGAGAGTAAGTGAGCGAGAGAGTGAGTGAGTGAGAGATTAAGTGAGTGAGTGAGTGAGTGAGAGAGTGAGTGTGTAAGTGAGCGATTCAGAGAGTGAGAGAGTGAGTGAATGGGAAAGTGAGACAGTGAGACAGTGAGAGATTGAGAGATTGAGAGTGAGTGAGTGGATGAGACAGAAAGTGAGTGAATGAGAGAGTGACTGAGAGAGTGAGTGTTTAAGTGAGTGATTCAGAGAGTGAGAGAGTGAGTGAATGGGAGAGTGGTTGTGTAAGTGGTGAGAGAAAGAAAAGAAAGGCTTACATTTATATAGCACCATGGGAGGGTGTCACATACGGCCAGTGCTCACTGCCTGCAGTGCTCACGTGGCCCCCTGCTGTGCACTGAGTGCTGGCTGATGCCCACTTGGCACCATTTATTGAAGTCCACCTTTGGAGTGCAGCACTGACGGAGGCGCCGTCTTTCAGATGTTAAACCGAGGCCCCATCTGGTCTCTCAGGTGTATGTAAAAGACCCCATGGCACTATTTCGAAGAAGTGCAGTGGATTTCTCTCTGGTGTCCTGGCCAATATTTGTCCCTCAACCAACATCACTAATACAGATTATCCGGTCATTATTTCATTGCTGTTTGTGGGAGCTTGCTGTGCACAAATTGCATGCCATTTTTCCTACATTACAACAGTGACTACATTTCAAAATGTCATTGGTTGTAAAGCGCTTTGGGACATCCTGAGGTTGTTAAAGGCGCTGTAGAAATGCCTGTGTTCTCAATCACATGCTTGCTCCTACTATTGATTTACTGAGAGGTATTGCTCTGTAGCCGCTTTTCTATAATAGACCTTGTGCATTCACTCTCTGCTGTGCAGCTGTTATTAGACCATAAATAATACAAATGTTACACTCTGTCCTGGAAACTCTGCTCTGTGTTCCTGGCAGCACCACTCCACTTGGCATCTCGTTCTTTGATATGAGCTTCTCCAAATTCATGGCCAGCTCGTCACACGAGGGTCTCAGATCCAGGCCTCCTCTGAGACCCATTAACGGCCTCAAGCCAAGGACTGAGCCTTTGACAAGGTTTGGGACAGAATGAGAGTCGAAGTAAGAAGCACTTTGTTTACACAGTTGACATGCACAGCTTTGACTAGCTGACAGCTAACTATCAGTCAGGAGTTCCTGAGCGCTGGCAAGAATCTAACCTGCACAGAATGGAGACAAATATCGGAGGTCAGGAAGGGCTGTCACACTATATTTGGAATTGAGTGCTTGATAGAGCTGGAATGCAGGTCTGGCTGGCTATTTTCTGCTCCCTCTGCTCTTGTCGCTGCTAAGTGCCGTCAAGCACCATTGCTGAGGGAAGCCGGTGAGCGAGGCTGGGACATCCCATAGTCTCCGAGGAACCATGGCAACAGTGAGGAAGCTGAGTGCAGTCCATGTCAACAGTTCACTCAGCAGCGACCTGAACGTGGCCAACGTTAAACTGGACAGTGTGAACAAGAAGGTGGATCGACTGCTGCTGGGACAGGAGAGGCTTCACAGGCAACTGGAGCAGGTCTCCCAGGCCACAGGCAGCCTGGAGAAGGAGGTGGAGGCCCTAAAGTCAGGGGAGACTGGACCAAGAGCAGGGGGCACTGGCTGCACCTGTAAGAGTCTCCATCAGGATATATCTCAAATGTTGCTCACCCTGTCCAAAAACTATGAGCAATATGACCAGAGGATGGGATCTCTGGAGAATGCATTGGCATGGGTGGCAGAGAGGCTCATGGAGCCCTGTCGGAAATCAGAGACCTCAGTTGGACTCAGCGACTCACAAAAAATGGACAGGACAGAGAGGAAACTGGAGCCAGCCGCTCAGAGGGTCAACGAGGCAGATGATGGATCAAGAGCTTGGGTGAAAACCAGGGACCAGGTAATGGTGCTCATTACAATGAGTGTGATATGGCTCAGATCTGCAGAAACACATTCAGTCCTCTAAATAGCTTAGGCTCCTGTTGGATGGGGCTGAAGGAAGTGAGGAAGGAACCTTTAGCTATAGAGAGTCGAAGCAAGATGCACTTTGATTACACGGTCAACACGCACAGCTCTGACGAGCTAACTAACAACCAGGAGTTCCTGAGCACTGGCAAGAATTTAACCGGCACAGAATGGAAACAAATATCGGAGGTCAGGAAGGGCTGTCACACTATATTTAGAATTGAGTGCTTGATAGAACGAGATGAAAAGGGGTTTTATGGGGAAAAGCACATGAAATGGAGATGGAGAGATTTCCATTGCTGTCTTCAGAACAGAGTTAGAACAGTGACTACACTCCAAAAGTACTTCATTGGCTGTAAAGCATTTTGGGACGTCCTGAGGTTGTGAAAGGCCTGATAGAAAGGTCAGTCAGTCAGTCAGTCAGTCAGGCGAACAGTCAGTCAGTCAGTTGAAAAGTCAGTCAGTCGAAAAGTCAGTCGATCGAAAAGTCAGTCGGCCGAAAAGTCAGTCGGTCGAAAAGTCAGTCAGTCAGTCAGTCAGTCGAAAAGTCAGTCAGTCAGTCGAAAAGTCAGTCAGTCAGTCAGTCAAAATGTCAGTCAGTCAGTCAGTCAAAAAGTCAGTCAGTCAGTCAGGCGAAAAGTCAGTCAGTCAGTCGAAAAGTCAGTCAGTCAGTCAGTCGAAAAGTCAGTCAGTCAGTCAAAAAGTCAGTCAGTCAGTCAGTCGAAGTCAGTCAGTCAAAAAGTCAGTCAGTCAGTCGAAAAGTCAGTCAGTCAGTCGAAAAGTCAGTGTCAGTCAGTCAGTCAGTCAGTCGAAAAGTCAGTCAGTCAAAAAGTCAGTCAGTCAGTCAGTCGAAAAGTCAGTCAGTCAGTCGAAAAGTCAGTCAAAAATTCAGTCAGTCAGTCAGTCAGAGTGTCAATCAGTCAGAGTGTCAGTCAGTCAGTCTGTCTGTCTGTCTGTCTTTCTTTCTTTCTTGACTCATCTGAGTCACAAACTGTATAAACACAGGGGCATGTGAGTGCAGACAGCACAGAGTGAACAACTGGGAGTCTGGTAAGTGTGGGATTTTTAAGGGTTAATCTCTTTTAAAATCTAATGTTAATTGATCGTAGCTCTTAAGATCAACTGTTTAAGTTAAAATTTAAACTTTAATTGTTTAAGTCTCTTCAGGCTTAAGCAGAGACAAACAAGCAAGCTCTCCTGCTGTAGTTAGATAATTAACTAACTGGATAAAACTGGTTCCTGAAACAGTAGCAGAGCAGTGCTGACTCATCTGAGTCACAAACAGTATAAACACAGGGGCCTGTGAGTGCAGTCAGCACAGAGTGAACAACTGGGAGTTTGGTAAGTGTGGGAGGTCAGTGAAGTGGAGGAAGGAGGTGCTTGCTTTTCCTAACTTCTCCCTGAGTGGGAGCAGACCAAGGCCTGACAGTGGGGATAAAAGCAGCAGCAAACCTGCATCAACAAGAGAAAATAGCAGTGTGATGTCACAGGTAAGGCAGGTAAGTGATTGGTAGTGACTGTGGATTAAGTTTTAAGTTAACATCTAACATATAACTAAATTTAAAAAACTAAAGTTAATTTCATTAATTTAATAAACTAAGCGAGGTAAATAATTTGATTAACACTAAACTAATTAATTAAATAAATACATAATGGGAGAACAGAAGATGTGTTGCTGCTGCAATATGTGGGAGCTTGTGGACATTTTTGTCCAGGGTGACTACATCTGCGGAAAGTGTCTGCGGTTCGAGGAACTTCAGCTCTGAGTTGAGGAGCTGCAGACATTGAGCGACATCAGGGAGGGAGAAAGTTACCTGGACCTTTCGCTCCAGGAGGCAGCCACGCCCCTTAGATTAAATATTTTAGAACTGACACGTGGTCAGGGACAGGAGGGTGTGACTGCGAGTGAGGCAGGTATGGGGATCCAGGAGGTAGTATTGCAGAAGCCTCAGTCCCTGCAGTTGTCCAATAGATTCGAAGTTCTTGCAATCCTTGTGGACAAGTGCAGGGACTGCGGGGAGAACGAGCAAACTGACCATGGCACCGTGCTCCAGGAATCCGTTCAAGTGGGGGGAGTAAAAAGGAAGGTGATTGTAGTAGGCGACAGTATAGTTAGGGGGATAGACATAGAAACATAGAAAAATAGGAGCAGGAGTAGGCCATTCGGCCCTTGGAGCCTGCTCCACCATTCAATATGATCATGGCTGATCCTCTATCTCAATACCATATTCCCGCTCTCGCCCCATACCCCTTGACGCCTTTTGCTATCTATCTCCTTCTTAAATATATTCAGTGACTTGGCCTCCACAGCCTTCTGTGGTAGAGACTTCAACAGGTGTTATGTTCATTAATAACTAGTCGTTTTTATTAAGAACAGCTAGCTTTTGCTAGACACTTTATTGAGCACATGTGGACTAGGTACAGTATCT
Source organism: Somniosus microcephalus (assembly GCF_052327205.1). Taxonomy (NCBI): domain Eukaryota; kingdom Metazoa; phylum Chordata; class Chondrichthyes; order Squaliformes; family Somniosidae; genus Somniosus; species Somniosus microcephalus. The sequence goes on along the minus strand of NC_140999.1, from coordinate 88,761,265 downwards.
GTAGAGGCCTCCATCTTGACTGCTGCCTTGTGGGTAGCCTAGTGCATTGTGGGTAGCCCACTCTTATATACATACAGCACCACCTCGTGTACCATTCCAGAATGACAGGTTACTGAACATTACATCCCCCTTTCTTTGAGGTTAAACAAAATCAGTATCAATCAATATCAATCAATAACAACATAAACATCTTCAACAGTCAATACATTTTCAATGTAGTTTTCTTTGTACTCAAAGATTAAGTCTATCAGGCTTTTTTACTTCACGTGTGGATCTTCTCAGCACAGGTAAGTCTGATGTGTTTTCATGAGAGCCTGTATGTGTATTTGTGTTAGATTGTTCTGGTGGTGAGTGACAAGGTTCAGTTGCGGCATTGTCATCAATTTGCTCTTCGATAGTCTCTTGTGTTTTTAGGAGGGAATGGCGGTTCCTCCTGAGAATCTGTCCTTCCTCAGTTCTAACAGTGTATGACCTTGGCCCTGCTTCCTCAAGAACTGTAGCTTTCCTGTTCCATGCATCTGGATCCTCAATCCTGACAACATCATCCCTTGTCAATGGTTTTAGAGTTTTGGATGACTTGTCACAGAAATCACAGAAACCCCACAGTGCAGATAGAGGCCATTTCGGCCCATCGAGCCTGCACCGACACATATCCCACCCGATCCCCGTAACCCCTACACCAACACATATCCCACCCTATCCCCGTAACCCCACGTATTTAATCCCCCTAACACTAAGGGTCAATTTATCATAGCCAATCAACCTAACCTGCACATCTTTGGACTGTGGGAGGAAACCGGAGCACCCGGAGAAAACCCACGCAAACACGGGGAGAATGTGCAAACTCCACACAGTCACCCGAGGCCGGATTCGAACCCGGGTCCCTGGCGCTGTGAGGCAACAGTGCTAACCACTATGCCACCGTGCTCATAGTATGATTTCTGTTTCAGCTTTAACAGTTGAAGTCTCTGTCTCAGTTCCTTACTCTGCTTTTCTTTTGCACAGCAGGGTAGTGTGGTACGCAACTTGCGACCCATTAGGAGTTCAGCAGGTGAAGAACCAGAGTCTAAAGGTGAGGCTCGGTAGCTCAGCAGGGCGAGATAAGGATCAGACTTGCATTCTGTCGCTTTCTTCAGTAGCTGCTTGAGAACTTGAACACCTTTCTCTGCCTTACCATTCGACTGAGCATACAAAGGACTGGATGTGATGTGTTGAAAGTCATAATGTGCTGCAAACTGTTGCCACTCCTTACAGTTGAAGCACGGACCATTGTCGCTAATGGCAATCCTGGGAATTCCATGTCTGGCGAAGATGGATTTCACATGCATTATGACACTGCTTGCTGTGGTGCTTGAGAGCAGTGCCATCTCAGGATAGTTAGAAAAGTAGCCAATCACTATTAGATAGTCTTTACCATTTAAATGAAAAAGGTCCATACCAACCTTTTGCCATGGTGCTGTTGGTATGTCAGCTATTATCATTGGTTCCTTTGCTTGTTTGTTTTGGTGTTTCTGACATGTCTTACATTTGCCTATCATGTTCTCAATGTCCTTATGTATGCCAGGCCAATAAACAGTGTCTCTTGCTCTCCTTTTGCATTTTTCAATTCCGAGGTGCCCCTCATGAATCCTTTTGAGCATGTCTTGACGTAGAGCCTGTGGAATGACTATTCTGTTCTGTTTTAGTAATAGTCCACTTGCGACTCAATTCTGACCTTGTGAAAATATTTTGAACAGGAACCTTGTGGCCAACCATGATGAATGTTCTCTATTACTGTTTGTAATACTGTATCTTATACTGTTTCTTCTGCTATTTGCTTTGATTTTGTGTCTGATACGGGCAGCGCAGCAGTGACCATACTCACATGAACATCCACGTCTTCTTCAGTAGAGCTCACATTACTTATTGTGGGTGCTCGGGATAGTGCATCTGCTAACACTATGTATTTGCCTGGTGTGTAGATCAGTTCCAAGTTGTATCTTTGCAGCTTCATCATGAGTCGTTGAATCCTTGGAGACATCTCATTCAGGTTATTTTTTATGATGGCAACCAGTGGGCTGTGGTCTGTCTCAACTGTGAAGGTGGGAAGCCCATATATGTAGCCATGAAACTTTTCTAGTCCAACTACCAAGCCTAGACATTCCTTTTCAATCTGGGCGTATCGACACTCAGTATCAGTCATAGACCTGGAGGCATAGGCAACAGGCTTCCAATCTTCACCCTCTGCTTGTAGCAAGACCGCACCTAGGCCATCTTTTGATGCATCCGTTGACACTTTGATTCTTTTGGTTGGGTCAAAGAAGGTGAGTACAGGTGTGGTTGTCAGCACTGTTTTGAGATTTATCCTCTCTTGTTCATGTCTCTCTGTCCATGCGAACTCATTTATTTTACGTAGCAGGTCTCGCAGACAGGCTGTCTTGGCTGACAAGTTAGGAATGAACTTTCCAATGAAGTTTATCATCCCCATGATGCGTAGCACTCCTTTTTTGTCAGTGGGTCGGGCATTTTGAGTATGGCGTTTACTTTTTCCATATCTGGCTCTATTCCTTTACCAGATAGATTATCTCCTAGAAAAGTGACTTCCTGGATGCCAAACTGACACTTGGCTTTGTTAAGCTTCAGTCCATTCCGGCGTATGCCCTGTAGCACTTTAGTCAGTCTCTCATTGTGTTCTTTCAGTGTGGAGCCCCAGATGATGATGTCATCAACATAGACCCGAACTCCTTCCAGACCTTCAATTATGTGTTCCATCGCTCTATGAAAGATTTCAGATGCAGATATTATCCTGAAAGGCATTCTGAGGAAACAATACCTGACAAATGGTGTGTTGAAGGTACAATATTTGGTGCTCTCTTCATCCAGTTTTAGTTGCCAAAATCCTCGTGAGCCATCGAGCTTTGTAAAGTATCTGGCACCTGACATTTCACTGGTGATTTCTTCTCGCTTGGGAATCTGGTAGTGTTCACATTTTATGGTTGCATTTAAGTCCTTTGGATCCATGCATATTCTTAGATCATTGTTCTTTTTATTTACACATACCATGGAGTTAACCCAGTCTGTTGGCTCTTCAACTTTCCTGATGACTCCTAGTGTGGTCATTCTGTCCAGTTCATTCTTGAGCCAGTTACGCAGGGGTGCTGGAACTCTTCGTGGAGCATGTACCACTGGCTGAGCATTCTCCTTTAGCTGGATCTTGTAAGTGAATGGTAGTACTCCAAATCCTTTGAACACATTCTGGAAATTATTCACTACAGAATCCACCCAGTCATCTGGTCTGCTTATGGCACATTTTTTACGGTAGACTCTCTTGACCAGTTGTAAGTCCTCACAAGCTTTGTCACCCAGTAGTGAATCAAGTCCTTCAGCCACAACAGAAAACATGAGATGATGCACTTTGTCTTTGACTGTCACTTTAAGTCTGCATAAACCTAAGCTATCTATTTTCTGTCCATTATAGTCCTTCAGTAGTACTGACTTTTTCTGTATTTTGGGCTTTTCTTTCATGTTTTTAATGTCACTCATACTGATTAAGTTTGCTTTTGCCCCAGTGTCCAGTTTCCATGTAACTAATGCTCCATTTATCTGCAGTGGGATCATCCATTTGTCCTCTTTTACTGCATTAATTTTATGTTTAGCATTGTCCATATCTGAGGGCTGCACATTTTCTGTATCATTTTTGACATTGTCACATGACACCATTCGTACAAAAAATGTCTCACTTAAATCAGTGTCCTCAATCACATTAACTCATTGCCCTTTCTTTGTTTTTACTTTTGAAAAGCATTGTTTGGCAAAGTGATTCTTTCCATTACACTTTGTGCACATTTTTCCAAACGCTGGGCATTCTCTTAACTGGTGTTTGTAACCACAGCATTTAGAATTAAAAATTTCATCCTCCGATTGCTTTTCATTTCTGTTCTGCCCACGTTTCTTCCCCTTGTAGGACACAGCACAGACAGCAGCATTATCACTCATTACAATCGCATCATTATTGATTTCACTGAAATTCTTCGCGTGCTTTCGAGCTAGCTCGCTGGCTTGGCATATTTTCACAGCAATTTCCAATGTTAGTTCGGTTTCTCTCAACAGACGTTCCCTGACATTTTTTTATCATGAATATCAAACAAAATCGTCACGAATCATGGATGCTTTCAGCTCAGAGAAATTACATGTCTGTGCTTTCAGTTTCAGATCAGTCAAAAAGCTATCAAAAGTCTCATTTTGCTGCTGTGTCTGAGAACGGAAGATGTACCTCTCATATGTTTCATTCTTTTTGGGAGAACAATGTGTATCAAACTTCTTTATCACATCGTCTAATTTTTTTCTGTTCTCCTCTGGATTAAAAACAAATGTATTAAATACCTCTATCGCCTGTGGGCCTGCAACCATGAGCAGCAACGCTATTTTCCTTGCGTCTGGCTTTGTATCGTACACGATGGCAGCAATGTAGAGTCCGAATTGTTGTTTAAAAGTCTGCCAATTGTCGTCGACATTTCCTGTGAGTTTCAAACGCTCTGGTGGCTTCAAATTCTCCATGTTGTGTTGCACAATATTCAGCAGATCTTACAAATCCTGGTGCAGGTAGACTATCCTTTATCCGAAAACCTCGGGACCAGCCGTGTTTCAGTTTTCGGAGAATTTTGGATTTCGGAAGGTGGGTCGGCAGGGGTCGGCGGGGGGTCGGCGGGGGGTCGTGCGCACGATTTACGCTGACGCGCAGCGTAAGTCATGCGCACGACCCCCTGCCGACCCCCCCGCGGACCCCCGCCGGCCCCGACCCCCGCCAACCCCCCCGCCGACCCCCCCCGCGGACCCCCGCCGGCCCCGAACCCCGCCGACCCCCCCGCCGAACCCCCCGTGGACCCCCGCCGGCCCCGACCCCCGCCGACCCCGACCCCCCCGCCGGCCCCGAACCCCGCCGACCCCCCCCGCGGACCCCCGCCGGCGCCGAGCCCCCCGCCGACCCCAACCCCCGACGACTTATGGTCGGGGTCGGCGGGGGTCCGCGGGGGGGTCAGCGGGGGTCGGGGCCGGTGGGGGTCCGCGGGGGGGTCGGCGGGCGGTCGTGCGCACGACTTACGCTGACGCTCAGCGTAAGTCGGCGGGGGTCGGGGTCAGCGGGGGTCCACGGGGGGGGGGTCGGCGGGGGTCGGGGCCGGCGGGGGTCCACGGGGGGGTCCGCGGGGTGGTCGGCGGGGGTCGGGGCCGGCGGGGGTCCGCGGGGGGCCGTGCGCATGACTTATGCTGGACTTACGCTGACCGAAAAAACCTTCGGTTTTTAGAGGGTTTCGGTTTTCGGAAGCCCGGATAAAGGGTAGTCTACCTGTACCATGTTATGTTCATTAATAACTAGTCATTTTTATTAAGAACAGGTAGCTTTTGCTAGACACTTTATTGAGCACATGTGGACTAGGTACAGTATCTGTAGAGGCCTCCATCTTGACTGCTGCCTTGTGGGTAGCCTAGTGCATCGTGGGTAGCCCATTCTTATATACATACAGCACCACCTAGTGTACCATTCCAGAATGAGAGGTTACTGATCATTACAACAGGTTCACCACACTCTGAGTGAAGAAATTTCTCCTCATCTCAGTCCTAAATGTCCTGCTCCATATCCTGAGATTGTGACCCTTCGTTTTAGACCCCCCAGCCAGGGGAAACATCCTCCCTGCATCCAGCTTGTCTAGCCCTGTCAGAATTTATACGTATCAATGAGATCCCCTCTCATTCTTCAAAACTCTAGTGAATACAGGCCTAGTCAATCCAATCTCTCCTCATATGACAGACACTGTTCTCTGCAGCCAGGAGCGTGAGTCCCGAAGGCTATGTTGCCAGGGTCAAGGACATCTCCTCCATGCTGGAGAAGAACTTGGAGTGGGAGGGGGAAGATCCAAGATCCAAATGTCATGGTCCACGGAGGTACCAACGACATAGGTAGGACAAAGAAAGAGGTTCTATTGAGAGAGTATGAGCATCCAGGGACTAAATTAAAAAGCCGAACCACAAAAGGTCATAATCTCGGATTATTATCGCAACCACAAGCAAATTGCCATAGGGTCAACAAGATCTGGGAGATGAATGAGTGGCTCAAAGATTGGTGTGGGATAAGTGGGTTCCGATTCATGGGGCACTGGCACCAGTACTGGGGAAAGAGCGAGCTGTTCCATTAGGACGGACTACACCTGAACCATGCTGGGACCAGAGTTCTAGCGAATCGAATAACTAGGGAAGTAAACAGGGCTTTAAGCTAAATAAGCAGAGGGGAGGGTCCCGGTGAAGAGAAATTTAGAATGCTAAAGCGAAAAGACAAGGAAGCAGTGCAGGAAAGTGATTGGGGTAAGGATAACCAGATTGTGTCAGGAAGGGACAGAGCGTACAAACAAAGGAGTGCACTAACAAATAGGGTCCGGGTAAGAGAAATGATAATAAAACAAGTAGGGCCATAGTACATAAAAATATTATGAAGCCTAAAAATTTTAAGAAGACAAATCTAAAGGCATTGTATCTGAATGCACAAAGCATTCGTAATAAGGTAGACGAATTAACAGCGCAAATAGATGTAAACAAATTCGATATAATTACGATTACAGAGACATGGCCGCAGGGTGACCAAGGCTGGGAGCTGAATATCCAAGGATGTTCGATATTTAGGAAGGACAGGCAAAAAGGAAAAGGAGGTGGGGTGGCGTTGTTAGTAAGGGATGAAATCAGAGCAATAGTGAGAAAGGATATTGGCTCAGAAAATAAAAATGTAGAATCAGTCTGAGTGGAGCTAAGGGGCAGAAAACATTGGTGGGAGTTGTCTATAGGCCTCCAAACAGTAGTGGTAATGTAGGGGATGGCATCAAACAGGAAATTAGAGATGCATGTAACAAGGGTACTGTAGGAACGCGGGTTCCTAACTAAAAGACTGAGTTCTACTCAGGCGATCAAACAAAACGAACTTTAATGAAACAAACAGGTTTTAACAAGAAACTGCAGGATAACATTGAATGTAGGTCTGCTCTCTCTGGAGGCTCCACGAGGACTGCCCCTGCAGTCCCGTGGCTGACGTCATGACGTCATCACGTTTTCCCGCCAGTGGGGAATCACGTGATGAACGGCGTGACGTCGTCACATTTTAGCTGCGCTGTTAAAGTAACCACGCTCTGTACAGTTAAACAGCATAAATAAAAATACAGACTCAGGCTGTAGCTAACATGTTGTTAAAGGAATTATATACAAACGATCTGAGTTCTTTGGTGGCTCCGCCACATGCGCCCCCCCAGAATTGTCTTTAACAGCAAAAGTGAGGCATCGAGGAGGCCTGACAAGTCTGTCCGAGCGACTTCGGTAACCCTGCAGAGGAAGCTGATGGACGGTTGTCAAGCTGGCGGGTGGTTGTGGTTGAGCTGGCGTGGCGAGTGTGGTGGAGCTGGCGGGCAGCTGTGGTTGATCTGGCACGGCGGCTGCGGGTGATTGGCCACGTTTCGGCGGCTGAGCAATGACGACTGGGCGGTCCAGGTCCAAGTGAGCCGGCTACAACCGGTCCACCGAAATGTGATCCGGCTTTCCTCCGATGTCTACCGAAAAGGATTTGTCTCCTGATGCGATGACGCGGAAAGGACCAGTGTAAGGGGGCTTTAGCGGATCCCGGTGAGCGTTGTGGCGGATAAATATGTACTTGCCGTTCTTCAGCTCCGCTGGCACGTGAGAGCTCTGTAGGCCGTGATTTGATGTTGGCACCGGAGCGAAACATCTGGCCGCTTCCTGGTGGCTGACGAGTTGCTCGGAGGTGGACCACGGCTCTGTGGGAGAAGGGAGGAAATCCCCTGGTACTCGGAGCGGCTGGCCATAAACGAGTTCTGCCGAGGACGATTGCAGGTCTTCTTTGTGAGCCGTACGAAGACCCAAAAGGACTCACAGGAGTCTATCCACCCATCCCGCACCTTGAAGACTGGCCCGTAAGGCGGCTTTAAGTGACCTGTGGAATCGCTCGCACAGGCCGTTCGCCTGTGGATGATAGGCGGTGGTGCGATGAAGTTTGGTGCCGAGCCCCTGAGCTACAGTGTTCCAGAGCTCCGAGGAAAATTGTGGCCCACGATCGGAGGAGATGTCCACCGGTACCCTGAAACGAGCAACCCAACAGGAGATGAAAGCTCTAGCGACATCTGCCGAAGTGGTGGAAACCAAAGGAATTGCCTCTGGCCACCTAGTGGTGTGGTCCACCATGGTGAGGAGATGCATATAACCATGGGAAGGTGGAAGTGGCCCCACAAGGTCCACATGCATGTGGTCGAAACGACGCTCCGGAACAGCGAACGTAGCCACCGGAGCTTTTACATGACGCTGGACCTTGGCCTTCTGGCAGACTACGCAGGTGTTGGCCCAGTCACGGACATCAAGGTGCATACCCTTCCAGACGAACTTCGCCGACATTAGCCGTTGTGAAGCCTTCATACCAGGGTGCGACAACCCGTGTATGGCGTCAAACACCATCCGGCACCAAGCGACTGGGACGATAGGTCGGGGAATGCCCATGGAGACGTCGCAAAGGAGCGTTGTGCCTGCGGCCTGGAAACTGATGTTGGTCGCTTGGAAACTAGAGGGGACGGTTCTGTATGATTGGACCTCTGGGTCTGAGGCCTGATCCGCAGCCGTGAGGGCGTAGTCAATCCCAAGGTGAACCGCATGGACCGTCGCATGGGAGAGGCAATCCGCTACCAGGTTGTCTTTACCAGACTCATGTTGAATGTCCGTGGCAAATTCAGAAATTAATGTCAGGTGACGTTGTTGACGAGCTGACCACGGTTCGGCGGTCTTGGCCATGGCGAACGTTAAAGGCTTGTGGTCGACAAAAGCCGTGAAGGGACGTCCTTCGAATAAGAACCGGAAATGGTGAATGGCTTGAAAAATGCCAGCAACTCCCGATCGAAGGTGCTTTATTTTCTTTCATTTCTCCGTAGTTGACGGCTGAAAAACGCCAGCGGTTGCCACATGCCGTTGACCCACTGCTCCTGCACTGCGCCGATGGCGTAGTCTGACGCATCTGTGTTAAGGGCAATGGTGGCACCTAGAAGTGGGTGCGCCAGCATGGTTGCGTTGGCCAAAGCGCTCTTGGTGTTGACGAACACCTGGTCCATCTCGGCCGTCCAGCTGATTGGATCCTTACCGGACTTGCCCTTGAGAGCCCCGTACAAAGGCTGCATAAGCTGAGCCACCTTAGGGACGAATCGGTGATAGAAATTGACCATCCCCAGGAACTTTTGCAGGGCCTTGACGGTTGGCGGGCGCGGGAAAGAGGTAACAGCTTCCACCTTCATCAGTAAGGGGACGGCACCGTCTGATGTTATGCGGTGTCCCAAGATATCGATCCGCTGCAGTAAAACTGGCACTTGGCCGGGTTGATGATCAAACCGTGCTGACTGAGGCATGTAAAGAAGGTACGCAAATGGCAGATGTGCTCTTCCTTGCTAGCACTGGCGATGAGAATGTCATCAAGGTAGACGAAGATGAAGTTTAGGTCTCGGAGCACGGAGTCCATTAAGCGCTGGAAAGCCTGTGCCGTGTTCTTCAAGCCAAACGGCATCCGCAGGAACTCAAAAAGGCCGAAAGGGGTGATGACTGCAGTTTTCGGGACGTCTTGCGGGTGCACGGGAACCTGCTGATACCCCCGGACGAGGTCAACTTTAGAAAAGATAGAATTTCCCACCAAATGGGCCGAGAAATCCTGAATATGCGGGATCGGGTACTGATCAGGGATAGTGGTGTCGTTCAGGCATCGGTAGTCACCGCATGGCCGCCAGCCACCGCCCGGTTTCTAAACAATGTGGAGAAGCGAAGACCAGGGACTATTCGACCGGCGAATAATCCCCAGCCGCTCCATCGTGTCAAACTCCGCTTTTGCAGCCGCGAGCTTGCCGGGTTCGAGCCTTCTAGCCCATGCATAAATTATGTACAAACGATCTGAGTCCTTTGGTGGCTCCGCCACAGTACTACAGTAATCATGGGTGACGTTAATCTACATATAGACTGGCCAAACCAAATTAGCACTAATACTGTGGAGGATGAAATCCTGGAGTGTGTATGAAATGGTTTTATAGCCCAGTACATTGAGGAGCCAACTAGGGAATAGGCTATCCTAGGTTGGGTATTGTGCAATGTGAAGTGGTTAATTATTATTCTTGTTGTGCGGGGTCCTTTCGGGAAGAGTGACCATAACATGATAGAATTCTTCATTAAGATGGAAAGTGAAGAAGTCCAATCTGAAACTAGGGTCCTAAATCTAAACAAAGGAAACTACGAAGATATGAGGAGTGAGTTGTCTATGATTAATTTGGGAGCTTCATTCAAAGGCATGACAGTGGATAGGCAATGGCTAACATTTAAAGAACGAATGCATGAATTGCAACAGTATATACATTCCTTTCTGGCGCAAAAACACAAAAGGAAAATGGCCCAACCATGGCTAACAAATGAAATTAAGGATAGTATTAGATACAACGAGGAGTCATATAAAGTTGCCAGAAAAAGTAGCAAGCCTGAGGACTGGGAGCAGTTTAGAGACCAAGAGATTGATTAAGAGGGGAAAAATAGAGTATGAGAGTAAACTTTCAGGGAACATAAAAGCGGACTGTAAAAGCTTCTACAAGTATGTAAAAAGAAAAAGTTCAGTGAAGATAAATGTAGGTCCCTTACAGTCAGAAACGGGAGAATTTATAATGGGGAACAAGTAAATGGCAGAGCAATTAAACAAATACTTTAGTTCTGTCTTCACGGAAAAGGGCACAAATAACTTCCCTGAAATGCTAGGGAACCAAGGGTCCAGTGAGAAGGAGGAATTAAAGGAAATTAGTATTAGTAAAAAAAGTGCTGGAGAAATTAACGGGACTGAAAGCTGACAAATCCCCAGGGCCTGATAATCTGCATCCCAGAGTACTAAAAGAGGTAGCCATAGAAATAGTGGATGCATTGGTTGTCATCTTCCAAAATTCTATAGAATATGGAACAGTTTCTGCAGATTGGAGGGTGGAACATGTAACCCCACTATTTAAAAAAGGAGGGAGAGAGAAAACAGGGAACTACAGGCTGGTTAGCCTAACATCAATAGTAGGGAAAATGCTAGAGTCCATTATAAAGGATGTGATAACAGGACAGTGGCATAGTGGTTAGCACTGTTGCCTCACAGCGCCAGAGACCCGGGTTCGAATCCGGCCTCGGGCGACTGTCTGTGTGGAGTTTGCACATTCTCCGTGGGTTTTCTCCGGGTGCTCCGGTTTCCTCCCACAGTCCAAAGATGTGCGGGTTAGGTTGATTGGCTATGATAAATTGACCCTTAGTGTTAGGGGGATTAAATACGTGAGGTTACAGGGATAGGGTGGGACATGTGTTGGTGTAGGGGTTACGGGGATTGGGTGGGGTATGTGTCGGTGCAGGCTCGATGGGCCGAAATGGCCTCTATCTGCACTGTGGGGTTTCTGTGATTCTGTGACACTTACAAAATATCAATGGGATTAGACAAAGTCAACATGGATTTATGAAAAAGAAATCATGTTTGACAAACCTGCTGGAGTTTTTTGAGGATGTAACTGGTAGAATAGATAAGGGAGAACCAGTGGATGTGGTGTATTTGGAATTTCAGAAGGTGTTTGATAAAGTCCCACATAAGAGGTTAGTGTGCAAAATTAAAGCACATGGGATTGGGTTAATTACTGGCATGGATTGAAAATTGGTTAACAGACAGGAAACAGAGAGTAGGAATTAATGGGTCTTTTTCGGGGTAGCAGGCGGTGACTAGTGGAGTACCGCAGGGATCAGTGCTTGGGCCCAATTATTCACAATATATATCAATGATTTGGATGAGGGAACCAAATGTAATATTTCCAAGTTTGCTGATGACACAAAACTAGGTGGGATTGTGAGTTGAGAGGAGGATGCAAAGAGGCTTCAAGGCGATTTAGACAAGTTGAGTGAGTGGGCAAATACATGGCAGATGCATTATAACCTGGATAAATGTGAAGTTATCCACTTTGGTAGGAAAAACAGAAAGCCAGAGTATTATTTAAATGGTGATAGATTGAGAAATGTTGATGTACAAAGGGACCCTGGGTGTGCTTGTACACCAGACATTGAAAGCAAACATGCAGGTGCAGCAAGCAGTTAGGAAGGCAAATGGTATGTTGGCCTTCATTGCAAGAGGATTTGAGTACAGGAGCAAGGATGTCTTACTACAATTATACAGGGCCTTGGTGAGACCACACCTGGAGTACAGTGTGCAGTTTTGGTCTCCTTACCTATGAAAGGATATACTTGCCATAGAGCGAGTGTAGCGAAGGTTCACCAGACTGATTCCTGGGATGGCAGGACTGTCGTGTGAGGAGAGATTGGGTCGTCCAGGCCTGTATTCAATAGAGTTTAGAAGAATGAGAGGGGATCTTGTTGAAACACAAAAGGCATCAAGGGGTATGGGGAGAGAGCAGGAATATGGTATTGAGATAGAGGATCAGCCCTGATCATACTGAATGGTGAAGCAGGCTCGAAGGGCTGAATGCCCTACTGCTGTTCCTATTTTTCTATATTTCTGTTTCTGTGTTTCTTTCTTTCTTTCTCTATATCTTCAGAGCTGCTGGACGAATCCTGAGTCTGAGATGAGCAGTCTCAAACCACCTAGTTGGGGCATCGACTCACGGTGGAAATGTAAATGGTTCAAAGGGGCAAGGAGATCCCAGTACATGGGTGGCAGGCGGCAGGCAGAAGCAATGATGTATCCGACTCTCCTCCCATCCATTTGATTCTCTACTTCTCTTGTTTGAATGGTTTTCTCTCTCGCCCTGTGCAACCCACCTGGCTGTGGGATTGATGAGTGTTGTCAATCGTTGGAGAGCAAAGCGAAGCTATGGAGAGGAGGCTATCCCAGCATTCATAGCACTGGTGTACATCTTCTATTAAAACTAAAGGCCCACCTTTTTAATAGGAGGCTTTCACAGATGCTATGGATGTTGGGATACCTTCACTACCGTCAAGAACAAAAGTGTATTTCTATAGTGCCTTTCATGAACTCAGGACGTCGAAATGCTTTACAGCCAATGAAGTACTTTTGAAGTGTAGTCACTGTTGTAAAGTATAAAAAGGCAATTTGCACACAGCAAGATCCCACAAATGGGAATGTGACAGTGACCAGATGATCTGTTTTTTAGTGATGTTGATTGAGGGATAAATAATGGCCAGGTAACCAGAGAGATGTCCCTTGCTCTTTCTTAAATAGTGCCATGGGAACTTTAACATCCACCTGAGAGAGCAGACAGGGATTCGGTTTAACATCTTATCTAAAAGACGGCACCTCTGACAGTGCAGCACTCCCTCAGCACTGCAGTGGAGTGTCAGCCTAGATTATGTGTTCAAGTTTCTGGAGTGGAACTTGAACTCACTATCATTGATGTCTGTTTGGTGTCTGATTCAGGAAACGGTCAAGCCCGCAGGTGAAGGGACAGTACCTGTTGAAACAGTTAGCCCGGAAAGGCAGGAGTTCAGTGAAATAATTATCTCCTGGAGACTGAGATATTTAAGACTTTCAGACAGCATAATCAGAGAGTTTAAATATTTTCCGAACATTGGGGTTGTATGTGATTACTGAGATGGGGAATTCATGCATTGGTACTTATATTTTTTAAGATACTTTTAAAATAATTATCCGACTCATTATGAAATATATTATTTTTCAAACTGCCAAGTTAACTGTTTTTAAATTCATTATTGGGATGTGGGTAGGTTTGGCATTTATTGCCCATCCTTGGTAGCCCTGAAAAAGACAATGGAGGAGTTTGTTAAGCGATATAAGAGAGCAGTGAAGAGTCAACCACAGTGGGGTGGGTGGGCCTGGAGTCACATGGAGACCAGACTGGGTAACGACGGCAGCTTTCTGTCCATAAGGGACATAAGAGAACCCGATGGGTTTTTACAACAATCCGACAGCTGGTCACTTATACTTCGCAAATTCTCAAACTGTCATGGTGGAAATTGAACACACACACACAACATTGACTCACACACACAACATTGACTCACACACACACACAACATTGACTCACACACACACAACATTGACTCACACACACACACAACATTGACTCACACACACACAACATTGACACACACAACATTGACTCACACACACACACATTGACTCACGCACACACAACATTGACTCACACACACACAACATTGACACACACATACACAACATTGACACACACACAGCATTGACTCACACACACAACATTGACTCCAACACACACAACATTGACTCCAACACACACAACATTGACTCACACACATAACATTGACTCCAACACACACAACATTGACTCACACACACAACATTGACTCCAACACACACAACATTGACTCCAACACACACAACATTGACTCCAACACACACAACATTGACTCACACACACAAAATTGACCCCAACACACACATTGACTCACACACACACATTGACTCCAACACACACAACATTGACTCCAACACACACAACATTGACTCACACACACAACATTGACTCCAACACACACAACATTGACTCACACACACAAAATTGACCCCAACACACACAACATTGACTCACACACACACATTGATTCCAACACACACAACATTGATTCCAACACACACAAAATTGACTCACACACACAACATTGACTCCAACACACACAACATTGACCCACACACACAACATTGACTCCAACACACACAACATTGACTCACACACACACAACATTGACTCCAACACAAACAACATTGACTCACACACACACAACATTGACACACACACACAACATTGACACACACACACACAACATTGACTCCAACACACACAACATTGACTCCAACACACACAACATTGACTCACACACACACAACATTGACTCACACACACACACAACATTGACTCCAACACACACAACATTGACTCACACACACACACAACATTGACTCACACACACACAACATTGACTCACACACACACATTGACTCACACACACACAACATTGACTCACACACACACATTGACTCCAACACAAACAACATTGACTCACACACACACAACATTGACTCACACACAACATTGACTCACACACACACAACATTGACTCCAACACACACATTGACTCCAACACACACAACATTGACTCACACACACACAATATTGATTCACACACACACAACATTGACTCCAACACAAACAACATTGACTCACACACAAACAACATTGACTCACACACACACAACATTGACTCACACACACACAACATTGACACCAACACACACAACATTGACACCCACACACACAACATTGACACACACACACAACATTGACTCACACACACACAACATTGACTCACACACACACACAACATTGACTCCAACACAAACAACATTGACTCACACACACACATTGACTCACACACACACACAACATTGACTCACACACACACACATTGACTCACTCACACACAACATTGACTCCAACACACACAACAGTAACTCCCACACAAAACATTGACTCACACACACACACCATTGACTCACACACACACAACATTGACTCCAACACACACAACATTGACTCACACACACACAACATTGACTCCAACACACACAACATTGACTCACACACACACATTGACTCACACACACACATTGACTCACACAAACACACAACATTGACTCACACACACACACAACATTGACTCACTCACACACAACATTGACTCCAACACACACAACATTGACTCACACACACACAACATTGACTCCAACACAAACAACATTGACTCACACACACACACAACATTGACTCACTCACACACATTGACTCCAACACACACATTAACTCCCACACACAAAACATTGACTCACACACACACACCATTGACTCACACACACACAACATTGACTCCAACACACACAACATTGACTCACACACACACAACATTGACTCCAACACACACAACATTGACTCACACACACAACATTCACTCCAACACACACAACATTGACTCACACACACAACATAGACTCCAACACACACAACATTGACTCACACACACACAACATTGACTCCAACACACACAACATTGATTCCAACACACACAACATTGACTCACAGACACACAACATTGACTCACACACACACAGCATTCACTCCAACACACACATTGACTCACACACACACAACATTGACTCCAACACACACAACATTGACTCCAACACACACACATTGACTCACACACACACAACATTGACTCCAATACACACAACATTGACTCACACACACACAACATTGATTCACACACACACATTGACTCACACACACACAACATTGACACACACACACACAACATTGACTCCAACACACACAACATTGACTCACACACACACAACATTGACTCACACACACACAACATTGACTCACACACACAACATTGACTCCAACACACACAACATTGACTCCAACACATACACAACATTGACTCCAACACACACAACATTGACTCACACACACAAAATTGACTCCAACACACACAACATTGACTCACACAATACAATACAATACAATACAAATCGCTTTATTGGCATGATAAGGTACATCTTATGTTGCCAAAGCATCAAAATACATTTATGGTTGAACACATAAACGCGGTTCCATTCATACAGTGTATAAACAGGTATATCCCTGAGTTTATAAATATATTTTCGCCTTGTTTATATATACTCTTGTCTTAGTTTACTGGTTGTCCCTCTGTTCATGGCAAGCTGTAACATAGTGTGCCGCCAGTGTTACACAGCTTCTCTCCTCCCCCAGTAGGAATGGGAGTTTTTGGTTGTCAGTCAGATTTCTGAATTCAGGGCATATTTGTGAGAATTTTTGATAGAAATTCTCTCTGATGCCCTGATATTTTCCACAGGCTGTGAGGAAGTGCATCTCTGTCTCAACTACTCCCTGACTGCAGTGAGAGCATATCCTGTCTTCTCTTGGCAGCCTGGTCTGCCTGTGTCTGCCTTTTTCGATCGCTAGGCTATGTTCGCTAAGTCTGTACCTTGTCAAGGTTCTTCTCAGTTTGTTATCCTTTACCATGGTCAGGTAATCAGCTATGTTGTATTGTCTGTTTAGGGCCAAGTAGCAATTGAGTTTGCTTTGGGTTTTTGTTGTTTCTGCCCAATATGACAGATATTTTTCCTTTTGCTTAGCGACGATTGTGTTGGGTCGAATTCTTTGTGTTACCCTGTCACTGTCCTGGGGCTGGTTATTGTTAGTATTGTTATTAGTTACTTTATTGAGTCCCAGGACTAGTTGACTGAGGGTATTCTTCTTTATGGTCAGCTCTTGGCATTTCAGGGCGTCGTAGTGATAGCATTGGGGGTTGCTCATTTGTAGGTGATTCCAAAATTTGGTGGCTCTTTTTTGGATAGTGATTATTAATGGGTATTGGCCTAGTTCCGCCCTGCATGCGTTGTTTACTGTTTTCCTTTGAGTCCGGAGGATACTTTTACAGAATTCCGCATGTAGGATCTCAATTGGGTGTTTGTCCCATTTTGCAAAATCTTGTTGTGTTAGTGGTCCCCAGACCTCACTGCCATAGAGTGCAATTGGTTCAATTACTGATTTGAAAATTTTGAGCCAAATGCTAATTGGGATTTCTATTTGGATTGATTTTTTGATGGCATAGAAAGCCCTTCTTGCTTTCTCTTTCAGTTCATTCACAGCCAGTTTGAAGTTTCCCGTAGAACTGATTTTTAAGCCCAAGTATGTGTAGTGAGTGGTTTGTTCAATTTTGGTTGTTCCTACTGTGAAATTTATTGTGGGTCCATGTTGTTTGGATCTTTGCTGGAACACAAGGACTTTGGTTTTTTGGGGATTTATTGTCAGGGCCCAAGTCTGGCAGTACGACTCCAGCAGGTCCAGGTTCTGCTGTAGACCCTCCTTAGTTGGTGACAGCAGAACCAGGTCGTCGGCATAGAGGAGGAATTTAACCTTGGATTCATATAGGGTGAGGCCGGGTGCTGTAGATTGTTCAAGTAGTTTTGCCAATCCATTAATGTAAATATTAAAGAGTGTCGGTGAGATTGGCGAGCCCTGCGTCACCCCCCGCCCCTGTGGGAAGTATTTTGTTTGTTTGTCTCCAATTTTAACTGCATATTTATTGTTTGTATACATTGATTTAATTACATCATATGTTTTACCTCCTACCCCGCTTTCGATAAGTTTCAGGAATAAACCGTCATGCCAGATGGAGTCGAAAGCCTTCTGGAAATCTACAAAGCATGCGTAGATTTTGCTTTTGTTATGGTGAACGTGTTTGTCAATTAGGGTCTGTAGGGTGAAGATATGATCGGATGTTCTATAGTTTGGCAGGAATCCAATTTGGCTTTTACTCAAGACATTGTGCTCTTCAAGGAAGTTTATAAGTCTTTTGTTTATGATGCTACAGAATACCTTCCCCAGGTTACTGTTTACACAGATGCCTCGATAGTTGTTTGGGTCGATTTTGTCCCCACTTTTGTATATGGGTGTTATGAGTCCTTTGTTCCAGATGTCAGGGAAATAACCGACACTCAGAACCAAGTTGAAGAGTTTTAGGATAGCCAGTTTCAGTTTGTCGTCTGCGTGTTTAATCATCTCGTTTAGTATGCCGTCTGTCCCGCAAGCTTTTCCTGGTCGCAGGTCCTTGAGTTTTTCAAGAAGTTCTTTTTCTGTTATTATGGCGTCTAGCGGGTTTTGGTTATCTTTTATGGCCATTTCAAGCTTTTCAAGTTTTTTGCGTATTTGGTGTTGCTCTGGTCCTAGTGTGTTTTTCTGGTATAATTTTTCAAAGTGGTTTACCCATGTGTCCCCATTTTGAATGGACAAATCATCGTGTTGTTTTTTGTGTAGTGTTTTCAAGTTGTCCCAGAAACAATTCGACTCAATGGATTCCTCCATGGAGCTGAGTGTATTCTTAATAAATTGCTCTTTTTTGGTCCTGAGTGTGTTTCTGTATTGTGTTAGCGTCTGACAATAAGTAAGGCGTAATTCCTCGTTTTCTGGATGTCTGTGTTTTTGGTTTGATAGTTTTCTAAGTTTTTTCCTCATGTTATGGCAATCATGGTCAAACCATTTTTCATAGTTTTTTGTTTTGGGTTTGTTCTTGCGAGCTTTCAAGTTTGCATTTGTTGCCAAATTATCAAAAATATTGTTTAGTTTACTAACTGCCCGGTTTACGCCTTCTTTATTGCGAGTGTATATGTTATCCAGAAAGGTGTCTAAGAGAGCTTGAGTTGATGCATTGCTAATTGTTTTCTGGTATTTTTCCGTGTCGTTTTTGGCCCATCTGTATGATTTTTTGGTGTTGTACAGTTTACTGGGTTGTGTTTCTATGTTGTTTGTTTCTGTCTTTTTGAGAAACATAGTAATTTGACTGTGATCTGACAGTGTTGTTTGTGGTTTGACTGTGAATGCTCTGAAAGAGGATGGGTCCAAGTCTGTAATCATATAGTCTACTGTGCTGCAGCCAAGAGGTGAGCAGTAGGTCGATCTTCCTAGGAGGTCTCCTATGAACCTACCATTGACAATGTACAGACCCAGGTTTCGACAGAGCTGTAGTAGCTGTTTACCGTTGGTATTTGACTGCTTGTCGCAGTTATGCCTGTATGGAAGGGAAGGGATGTCAAAGTGGTTATTCCCGAATACGTAATTGTTTCCCTGATTATTGGTGAAGTCTGGTTCTTCGCCCGTTCTTGAATTGAGGTCCCCACAGATCAACACGTTCCCCTGGGCCTGGTATTGGATAATTTCCCCCTCCATGTTGGAGAAGGTGTCCTCTTTGTAGTACGGGGAATCGATTGGAGGGATATAAAGTGCGCAAATGTAAACATCTTGGGTGTTTGAGATAATCTCCCTCTCAAGTTTGAGCCACATATGGTTTTCGCCCTTTTTTATAAATTTGATGTAATTCTTAAGTTCTGTTTTAAACCAGATCAGTATGCCTCCGGAGTCTCTGCCTTGGGTTACACTTGGTAATTTATTGGAGGGGACCACTAGCTCAGTGTACCCTTGGGGACAGCCGGTGTGTCCTTTTCCTTTATACCAAGTTTCCTGTAAAATGATAATATCTAGATCTTTAGTTTCCTCTATGAACTCTGGGGTCCTACTCTTCACTTCTCGCAGTGAAGAGCGTAGACCTTGGATATTCCAGGTCGAAATATATAAGGATTTCATGTTAAGTTTTATCTTTTTCTATGATAGGTTAAAGAGTGGTACGTGTTTGTCGTGTCTAAGTGTGGGGAAAAAAAAGATCACCCCAGTTGTCTACAAAAGTTAATACAATTTGGTTACAGTTCTTTCTATTAATTAGTCCTTGATCCATAAGGCGGAAGTAGATGCTGCTGCACATCTGCTTATTGTCTCTTAATGGATTGTTTCTGTCTGAGGTATTGCGTACGTCCTGTGCATCTCTCCCTCTGTCTGGCTGGTAGCGGTCCTATTCCCCTGTGGGACAGGAGTGGTGCAGGTCTGATAATGTTGTTTTGCATGGGGATCCTCTCCGGTCTCGGTTGGTGTGGTGGTGGTCTTTGTAGTGTTCCTGATATGTACCCCGCTGATCTCTGGTGGTCGGGGGGGGGGTCCTCTTGGAGTCTGGGTATGGACCCGGTTAAAAGCGACGTCCTTCAGGGCTTTAGCAAAGATCGATATTTTTTGCCTTTGGATGTGGACGTGGTCGTAAAGACATTCTTCATCGAGGGTGGGGTGTTGGGCCAGGTGTACGTTGTGGTTTGATTCGCATTCTGTTGCTATGCTGGCATTTATCTCATGAATTGTGTTGTTGTTGAAGTCTGTTCTCGGCAATATTGTGGAAACAGTGATTCTAGTGTTTGGAAATGTACTGCTTGCCTTCCTAATCATTGCTCTGAGCGATGTTGCTACCTCTTTCTGTTTGGCCTTTAGGTCATTTGTGCCCGTGTGTATTATTATGTGTTGGGGGGAGCCTAATCTGGCTTTGGTCAGCCATCCCATGGCTCTGTCTGTTGTTGGGCACCAAATCTTTTCTACTTTACTTCTAGGGAAGAGCTTTTTCTCCCATAGAAATTTCCCATTTGAGTCTATGAGTATTACGACGTCAGCCTTGTTTGTGTTTACTGTCTGGTGGCAAACACACATTGACTCCAACACACACAACATTGACTCACACACACAACATTGACTTCAGCACACACAACATTAACTCACACACACAACATTGACTCCAACACACACAACATTGACTCCAACACAAACAACATTGACTCACACACACACAACATTGACTCCAACACACACAACATTGACTCACACACACACATTGACTCACACACACACACAACATTGACTCCAACACAAACAACATTGACTCACACACACACATTGACTCACACACACACAACATTGACTCCAACACACACAACATTGACTCACACACACACAACATTGACACACACACACACAACATTGACACACACACAGCATTGACTCACACACACAACATTGACTCCAACACACACAACATTGACTCCAACACACACAACATTGAATCACACACACAACATTGACTCCAAGACACACAACATTGACTCCAACACACACAACATTGACTCCAACACACACAACATTGACTCACACACACAAAATTGACCCCAACACACACAACATTGACTCACACACACACATTGACTCCAACACACACAACATTGACTCCAACACACACAAAATTGACTCACACACACAACATTGACTCCAACACACACAACATTGACCCACACACACAACATTGACTCCAACACACACAACATTGACTCACACACACACAACATTGACTCCAACACAAACAACATTGACTCACACACACACAACATTGACTCACACACACACACAACATTGACTCCAACACAAACAACATTGACTCACACACACACAACATTGACTCACACACACACAACATTGACTCCAACACACACAACATTGACTCACACACACACAACATTGACTCACACACACACAACATTGACTCACACACACACAACATTGACTCACACACACACATTGACTCACACACACACATTGACTCACACACACAACGTTGACTCCAACACACACAACATTGACTCACACACACACAACCTTGACTCAAACACACACAACATTGACTCATACACACAACATTGACTCCAACACACACAACATTGACTCACACACACAACATTCACTCCAACACACACAACATTGGCTCACAAACACACAACATTGACTCCAACACACACAACATTGACTCCAACACACACAACATTGACTCACAGACACACAACATTGACTCACACACACACAACATTGACTCCAACACACACAACATTGACTCACACGCACACAGCATTGACTCCAACACACACAACATTCACTCCAACACACACAACATTGACTCACACACACACAACATTGACTCACACACACACAACATTGACTCACACACAAACAACATTGACTCACACACACACAACATTGACACACACACACACAACATTGACTCCAACACACACAACATTGACTCCAACACACACTACATTGACTCACACACACAACATTGACACACACACACACAACATTGACTCACACACACACAACATTGACTCCAACACACACAACATTGACTCCAACACACACATTGACTCCAACACACACAACATTGACTCCAACACACACAAAATTGACTCACACACACAACATTGACTCCAGCACACACATTAACTCACACACACAACATTGACTCCAACACACACAACATTGACTCACACACACACAACATTGACACACACACACACACAACATTGACTCCAACACACACAACATTGACTCCAACACACACAACATTGACTCACACACACACAACATTGACTCACACACACACACAACATTGAATCCAACACAAACAACATTGACTCACACACACACAACATTGACTCACACACACACATTGACTCCAACACACACATTGACTCACACACACACAACATTGACTCACACACACACAACATTGACTCACACACACACAACATTGACTCACACACACACAACATTGACTCCAACACAAACAACATTGACTCACACACACACGCAACATTGACTCACACACACACAACATTGACTCCAACACACACGACATTGACTCCAACACACACAACATTGACTCACACACACACATTGACTCACACACACACAACATTGACTCCAACACAAACAACATTGACTCACACACACACAACATTGACTCACACACACACAACATTGACTCACACACACACAACATTGACTCACGCACACACACAACATTGACACCAACACAAACAACATTGACTCACACACACACAACATTGACTCACACACACACACAACATTGACTCACACACACACAACATTGACTCCAACACACACAACATTGACTCACACACACACAACATTGACTCCAACACACACAACATTGACTCACACAAACACAACATTGACTCACACACACACAACATTGACTCACACACACATTGTCTCCAACACACACAACATTGACTCACACACACACAACATTGACTCCAACACACACAACATTGACTCCAACACACACAACATTGACTCACACACACAAACATTGACTCACAGACACACAACATTGACTCACACACACACAACATTGACTCCAACACACACAACATTGACTCACACACACACAGCATTGACTCCAACACACACAACATTCACTCCAACACACAAAACATTGACTCACACACACACATTGACTCCAATACACACAACATTGACCCCAACACACACATTGACTCCAACACACACAACATTGACTCCAACACACACAACATTGACTCACACACACACACAACATTGACTCACACACACAACATTGGCTCCAACACACAACATTGAATGCAACACACACAACATTGAATGCAACACACACAACATTGACTCCAACACACTCAACATTGACTCCAACACACACATAGACTCACACACACACAACATTGACTCGCACACACACAACAAATAACTCGCACACACACAACATTGACTCCAACACACACAACATTGACTCATACACACAACATTGACTCCAACACACACAACATTGACTCACACACACAACATTCACTCCAACACACACAACATTGACTCACACACACAACATAGACTCCAACACACACAACATTGAATCACACACACACAACATTGACTCCAACACACACAACATTGACTCCAACACACACAACATTGACTCACAGACACACAACATTGACTCACACACACACAACATTGACTCACACACACACAACATTGACTCCAACACACACAACATTGACTCACACACACAGCATTGACTCACACACACACAACATTGACTCCAATACACACAACATTGACTCACACACACACAACATTGATTCACACACACACAACATTGACTCACACACACACAACATTGACACACACACACACAACATTGACTCCAACACACACAACATTGACTCCAACACACACAACATTGACTCACACACACACAACATTGACACACGCACACACAACATTGACTCACACACACACAACATTGACTCCAACACACACAACATTGACTCCAACACACACAACATTGACTCCAACACACACAACATTGACCCCAACACACACAACATTGACTCCAACACACACAACATTGACTCCAACACACACAACATTGACTCACACACACACACATTGACTCACACACACAACATTGACTCCAACACACAACATTGACCACAACACACACAACATTGACTCCAACACACACAACATTGACTCCAACACACACAACATTGACTCCAACACACACAACATTGACTCACACACACACAACATTGACTCACACACACACACAACATTGACTCACACACACACAACATTGACTCCAACACACACAACATTGACTCACACACACACAACATTGACTTCAACACACACAACATTGACTCACACACACACAACATTGACTCACACACACACAACATTGACTCATACACAAAACATTGACTCCAACACACACAACATTGACTCACACACACAACATTGACTCCAACACACACAACATTGACTCATACACACAACATTGACTCCAACACACACAACATTGACTCACACACACAACATTCACTCCAACACACACATTGCCTCACACACACAACATAGACTCCAACACACACAACATTGACTCACACACACACAACATTGACTCCAACACACACAACATTGACTCCAACACACACAACATTGACTCACACACACACAACATTGACTCCAACACACACAACATTGACTCACACACACACAACATTGAATCACACACACACAACATTGACTCACACACACACAACATTGACACACACACACACAACATTGACTCCAACACACACAACATTGACTCCAACACACACAACATTGACTCACACACACACAACATTGACCCCAACACACACAAAATTGACTCCAACACACACAACATTGACTCCAACACACACAACATTGACTCACACACACAACATTGACTCCAACACACAATATTGACCGCAACACACACAACATTGACTCCAACACACACAACATTGACTCCAACACACACAACATTGACTCACACACACACAACATTGACTCACACACACACATTGACTCACACACACACAACATTGACTCACACACACACAACATTGACTCACACACACACAACATTGACTCACTCACACACAACATTGACTCCAACACAAACAACATTGACTCACACACACACAACATTGACTCACACACACACACAACATTGACTCACACACACACAACATTGACTCCAACACACACAACATTGACTCCAACACACACAAAATTGACTCGCACACACAACATTGACTCGCACACACACAACAAATAACTCGCACACACACAACATTGACTCCAACACACACAACATTGACTCATACACACAACATTGACTCCAACACACACAACATTGACTCACACACACAACATTCACTCCAACACACACAACATTGACTCACACACACAACATAGACTCCAACACACACAACATTGAATCACACACACACAACATTGACTCCAACACACACAACATTGACTCCAACACACACAACATTGACTCCAACACACACAACATTGACTCACACACACACAACATTGACCCCAACACACACAAAATTGACTCCAACACACACAACATTGACTCCAACACACACAACATTGACTCACACACACAACATTGACTCCAACACACAATATTGACCGCAACACACACAACATTGACTCCAACACACACAACATTGACTCCAACACACACAACATTGACTCACACACACACAACATTGACTCACACACACACATTGACTCACACACACACAACATTGACTCACACACACACAACATTGACTCACACACACACAACATTGACTCACTCACACACAACATTGACTCCAACACAAACAACATTGACTCACACACACACAACATTGACTCACACACACACACAACATTGACTCACACACACACAACATTGACTCCAACACACACAACATTGACTCCAACACACACAACATTGACTCGCACACACAACATTGACTCGCACACACACAACAAATAACTCGCACACACACAACATTGACTCCAACACACACAACATTGACTCATACACACAACATTGACTCCAACACACACAACATTGACTCACACACACAACATTCACTCCAACACACACAACATTGACTCACACACACAACATAGACTCCAACACACACAACATTGAATCACACACACACAACATTGACTCCAACACACACAACATTGACTCCAACACACACAACATTGACTCACAGACACACAACATTGACTCACACACACACAACATTGACTCACACACACACAACATTGACTCCAACACACACAACATTGACTCACACACACAGCATTGACTCACACACACACAACATTGACTCCAATACACACAAGATTGACTCACACACACACAACATTGATTCACACACACACAACATTGACTCACACACACACAACATTGACACACACACACACAACATTGACTCCAACACACACAACATTGACTCCAACACACACAACATAGACTCACACACACACAACATTGACACACGCACACACAACATTGACTCACACACACACAACATTGACTCCAACACACACAACATTGACTCCAACACACACAACATTGACTCCAACACACACAACATTGACCCCAACACACACAACATTGACTCCAACACACACAACATTGACTCCAACACACACAACATTGACTCACACACACACACATTGACTCACACACACAACATTGACTCCAACACACACAACATTGACTCCAACACACACAACATTGACTCACACACACACACAACATTGACTCACACACACATAACATTGACTCACACACACAACATTGACTCCAACACACACAACATTGACTCACACACACACAACATTGACTCCAACACACACAACATTGACTCCAACACACACAACATTGACTCACACACACACAACATTGACTCACACACACATAACATTGACTCACACACACAACATTGACTCCAACACACACAACATTGACTCACACACACACATTGACTCACTCACACACAACATTGACTCCAACACAAACAACATTGACTCACACACACACACATTGACTCACACACACACAACATTGACTCCAACACACACAACATTGACTCACACACACACAGCATTGACTCCAACACACACAACATTCACTCCAACACACACAACATTGAATCACACACACACATTGACTCACACACACACAACATTGACTCCAATACACACAACATTTACTCACACACACACAACATTGATTCACACACACACAACATTGATTCACACACACACAACATTGACTCTCACACACACAACATTGACACACACACACACAACATTGACTCCAACACACACAACATTGACTCCAACACACACAACATTGACTCACACACACACAACATTGACCCCAACACACACAAAATTGACTCCAACACACACAACATTGACTCCAACACAAACAACATTGACTCACACACACACAACATTGACTCACGCACACACACAACATTGACTCCAACACAAACAACATTGACTCACACACACACAACATTGACTCACACACACACACAACATTGACTCACACACACACAACATTGACTCACACACACACAACATTGACTCACACACACACAACATTGACTCACACACATTGACTCACACACTCACAACATTGACTCACACACACAACATTGACTCCAACACACACAACATTGACTCGCACACACACAACATTGACTCCAACACACACAACATTGACTCATACACAAAGCATTGACTCCAACACACACAACATTGACTCACACACACAACATTCACTCCAACACACACAACATTGAATCACACACACAACATAGACTCCAACACACACAACATTGACTCACACACACACACAACATTGACTCCAACACACACAACATTGACTCCAACACACACAACATTGACTCACACACACAACATTGACTCACACACACACAACATTGACTCCAACACACACAACATTGACTCACACACACACAGCATTGGCTCACACACACACAACATTGACTCCAATACACACAACATTGACTCACACACACACATTGATTCACACACAAACATTGACTCACACACACACAACATTGACACACACACACACATTGACTCCAACACACACAACATTGACTCCAACACACACAACATTGACTCACACACACACAACATTGACACACACACACACAACATTGACTCACACACACACAACATTGACTCCAACACACACAACATTGAATCACACACACACAACATTGACTCACACACACACAACATTGACTCACACACACACAACATTGACTCCAACAGACACAACATTGACTCCAACACACACACAACATTGACTCCAACACACACAACATTGACTTCAACACACACAACATTGACTCCAACACACACAACATTGACCCCAACACACACAACATTGACTCACACACACACGCAACATTGACTCACACACACACAACATTGACTCCAACACACACATTGACTCACACACACACAACATTGACTCCAACACACACAACATTGACTCACACACACACAACATTGACTCACACACACACAACATTGACTCACACACACAAAATTGACTCCAACACACACAACATTGACGCACACACACACAACATTGACTCCAACACAGACAACATTGACTCATACACAAAACATTGACTCCAACACACACAACATTGACTCACACACACAACATTCACTCCAACACACAACATTGACTCCAACACACTCAACATTGACTCATACACAAAACATTGACTCCAACACACACAACATTGACTCACACACACAACATTCACTCCAACACACACAACATTGACTCACACACACACAACATTGACTCACACACACAACATTGACTCCAACACACACAACATTGACTCACACACACACAACATTGACTCCAACACACACAACATTGACTCATACACACAACATAGACCCCAACACACACAACATTGAATCACACAGACACAACATTGACTCCAACACACACAACATTGACACCAACACACAAAACATTGACTCACACACACACAGCATTGACTCCAACACACACAACATTCACTCCAACACACACAACATTGACTCACACACACACAACAGTGACTCCAATACACACAACATTGACTCACACACACACAACATTGATTCACACACACATTGACTCACACACACACATTGACACACACACACAACATTGACTCCAACACACACTACATTGACTCCAACACACACAACATTGACTCACACACACACAACATTGACACACACACACACAACATTGACTCACACACACACAGCATTGACTCCAACACACACAACATTCACTCCAACACACACAACATTGACTCACACACACACAACAGTGACTCCAATACACACAACATTGACTCACACACACACAACATTGATTCACACACACACATTGACTCACACACACACAACAGTGACTCCAATACACACAACATTGACTCACACACACACAACATTGATTCACACACACACATTGACTCACACACACACATTGACACACACACACAACATTGACTCCAACACACACTACATTGACTCCAACACACACAACATTGACTCACACACACACAACATTGACACACACACACACAACATTGACTCACACACACACAACATTGACTCCAACACACACAACATTGACTCACACACACACAACATTGACTCACACACACATAACATTGACTCACACACACAACATTGACTCCAACACACACAACATTGACTCCAACACACACACAACATTGACTCCAACACACACAACATTGACTCCAACACACACAACATTGACTCACACACACAACATTGACTCCAACACACAACATTGACCGCAACACACACAACATTGACTCCAACACACACAACATTGATTCCAACACACACAACATTGACTCCAACAAACACAACATTGACTCACACACACACAACATTGACTCACACACACACAACATTGACTCCAACACACACAACATTGACTCACACACACACAACATTGACTCCAACACACACAACATTGGCTCACACACACACAACATTGGCTCACACACACACAACATTGACTCACACACACACAACATTGACTCACACACACAACATTGACTCACAGACACACAACATTGACTCACACACACACAACATTGACTCCAACACACACAACATTGACTCAGACACACACAGCATTGACTCAGACACACACAGCATTGACTCCAACACACACAACATTCACTCCAACACACACAACATTGACTCACACACACACAACATTGACTCCAATACACACAACATTGACTCACACACACACAACATTGACTCACACACACACAACATTGACACACACACACACAACATTGACTCCAACACACACAACACTGACTCCAACACACACAACATTGACTCACACACACACAACATTGACACACACACACACAACATTGACTCACTCACACACATTGACTCCAACACACACAACATTGACTCACACACACACAACATTGACTCCAACACACACAACATTGATTCATACACACAACATTGACTCCAACACACACAACATTGACTCACACACACAACATTCACTCCAACACACACAACATTGACTCATACACACAACACTGACTCCAACACACACAACATTGACTCACACACACACAACATTGACACACACACACACAACATTGACTCACTCACACACAACATTGACTCCAACACACACAACATTGACTCACACACACACAACATTGACTCCAACACACACAACATTGACTCATACACACAACATTGACTCCAACACACACAACATTGACTCACACACACAACATTCACTCCAACACACACAACATTGACTCACACACACAACATAGACTCGAACACACACAACATTGACTCCAACACACACAACATTCACTCCAACACACACAACATTGAATCACACACACACAACAGTGACTCCAATACACACAACATTGACTCACACACACACAACATTGATTCACACACACACAACATTGACTCACACACACACATTGACACACACACACAACATTGACTCCAACACACACAACATTGACTCCAACACACACAACATTGACTCACACACACACAACATTGACACACACACACACAACATTGACTCACACACACACAACATTGACTCACACACACATAACATTGACTCACACACACAACATTGACTCCAACACACACAACATTGACTCCAACACACACACAACATTGACTCCAACACACACACAACATTGACTCCAACACACACAACATTGACTCCAACACACACAACATTGACTCCAACACACACATTGACTCACACACACACAACATTGACTCACACACACACAACATTGACTCCAACACACACAACATTGACTCACACACACACAACATTGACTCCAACACACACAACATTGGCTCACACACACACAACATTGACTACAACACACACAACATTGGCTCACACACACACAACATTGACTCACACACACAACATTGACTCACAGACACACAACATTGACTCACACACACACAACATTGACTCCAACACACACAACATTGACTCACACACACACAGCATTGACTCCAACACACACAACATTCACTCCAACACACACAACATTGACTCACACACACACAACATTGACTCACACACACACAACATTGACTCCAATACACACAACATTGACTCACACACACACAACATTGATTCACACACACACAACATTGACTCACACACACACAACATTGACACACACACACACAACATTGACTCCAACACACACAACACTGACTCCAACACACACAACATTGACTCACACACACACAACATTGACTCACTCACACACAACATTGACTCACACACACACAACATTGACTCACACACACACATTGACTCCAACACACACAACATTGACTCATACACACAACATTGACTCCAACACACACAACATTGACTCACACACACAACATTCACTCCAACACACACAACATTGACTCACACACACACAGCATTGACTCGAACACACACAACATTGACTCACACACACACATTGACTCCAACACACACAACATTGACTCACACACACACAGCATTGACTCCAACACACACAACATTCACTCCAACACACACAACATTGAATCACACACACAACATTGACTCACACACACACAACATTGACTCAAATACACACAACATTTACTCACACACACACACTGATTCACACACACACAACATTGACTCACACACACACAACATTGACACACACACACACAACATTGACTCCAACACACACAACATTGACTCCAACACACACAACATTGACTCACACACGCACAACATTGACACACACACACACGACTCACACACACACAACATTGCCTCCAACACACACAACATTGACTCACACACACACAACATTGACTCACACACACACAACATTGACTCACACACACAACATTGACTACAACACACACAACATGGACTCCAACACACACACAACATTGACTCCAACACACACAACATTGACTCCAACACACACAACATTGACTCCAACACACACAACATTGACTCCAACACACACAACATTGACCCCAACACACACAAAATTGACTCCAACACACACAACATTGACTCCAACACACACAACATTGACTCACACACACACAACATTGACTCACACACACACACAACTTTGACTCACACACACACAACATTGACTCCAACACAAACATTGACTCACACACACACACAACATTGACTCCAACACACACAACATTGACTCCAACACACACAACATTGACTCACAGACACACAACATTGACTCACACACACACACAACTTTGACTCACACACACACAACATTGACTCCAACACACACAACATTGACTCCAACACACACAACATTGACTCACAGACACACAACATTGACTCACACACACACAACATTGACTCACACACACACAACATTGACTCCAACACACACAACATTGACTCACACACACACAGCATTGACTCCAACACACACAACATTCACTCCAACACATACAACATTGAATCACACACACACAACATTGACTCACACACACACAACATTGACTCCAATACACACATTTACTCACACACACACAACATTGATTCACACACACACATTGACACACACACACACAACATTGACTCCAACACACACAACATTGACTCCAACACACACAACATTGACTCACACACACACATTGACACACACACACACAACATTGACTCACACACACACAAAGCATTGCGTCCAACACACACAACATTGACTCACACACACACAACATTGACTCACACACACAACATTGACTACAACACACACAACATTGACTCCAACACACACAACATTGACTCCAACACACACAACATTGACCCCAACACACACAAAATTGACTCCAACTCACACAACATTGACTCCAACACACACAACATTGACTCCAACACACACAACATTGACCCCAACACACACAAAATTGACTCCAACACACACAACATTGACTCCAACACACACAACATTGACTCACACACACACACAACATTGACTCACACACACAACATTGACTCCAACACACAATATTGACCGCAACACACACAACATTGACTCCAACACAAACAACATTGACTCATACACACACAACATTGACCCACACACACACACATTGACTCACACACACACAACATTGACTCCAACACACATAACATTGACACCCACACACACAACATTGACTCACACACACACAACATTGACTCACACACACACAACATTGACTCACGCACACACACAACACTGACTCCAACACAAACAACATTGACTCACACACACACAACATTGACTCACACACACACACATTGACTCACACACACACAACATTGACTCCAACACACACAACATGAACTCCCACACACAAAACATTGACTCACACACACACAACATTGACTCACACACACACATTGACTCACACACACAACATTGACTCCAACACACACAACATTGACTCACACACACAAAACATTGACTCCAACACACACAACATTGACTCATACACACAACATTGACTCCAACACACACAACATTGACTCACACACACACAACATTGACTCCAACACACACAACATTGACTCACACACACACAGCATTGACTCCAACACACACAACATTCACTCCAACACACACAACATTGACTCACACACACAGCATTGACTCACACACAGACAACATTGACGCACACACACACAACATTGACACACACAGACACATTGACTCCAACACACACAACATTGACTCACACACACACAACATTGACACACGCACACACAACATTGACTCACACACACACAACATTGACTCCAACACACACAACATTGACTCACACACACACAACATTGACTCACACACACACAACATTGACTCACACACACAACATTGACTCCAACACACACACAACATTGACTCCAACACACACAACATTGACTCCAACACACACAACATTGACTCCAACACACACAACATTGACCCCAACACACACAACATTGACTCCAACACACACAACATTGACTCCAACACACACAACATTGACTCACACACACACACAACATTGACTCACACACACAACATTGACTCCAACACACAACATTGACCGCAACACACACAACATTGACTCCAACACACACAACATTGACTCCAACACACACAACATTGACTCCAACACACACAACATTGACTCACAGACACACAACATTGACTCACACACACACACAACTTTGACTCACACACACACAACATTGACTCCAACACACACAACATTGACTCCAACACAAACATTGACTCACACACACACAACATTTACTCACACACACACACAACTTTGACTCACACACACAACATTGACTCCAACACACACAACATTGACTCCAACACACACAACATTGACTCACACACACACAACATTGACACACACACACACAACATTGACTCACACACACACAACATTGACTCCAACACACACAACATTGACTCACACACACACAACATTGACTCACACACACATAACATTGACTCACACACACAACATTGACTCCAACACACACAACATTGACTCCAACACACACACAACATTGACTCCAACACACACAACATTGACTCCAACACACACAACATTGACCCCAACACACACAACATTGACCCCAACACACACAACATTGACTCCAACACACACAACATTGACTCCAACACACACAACATTGACTCACACACACAACATTGACTCCAACACACAACATTGACCGCAACACACACAACATTGACTCCAACACACACAACATTGATTCCAACACACACAACATTGACTCCAACAAACACAACATTGACTCACACACACACAACATTGACTCACACACACACAACATTGACTCCAACACACACAACATTGACTCACACACACACAACATTGACTCCAACACACACAACATTGGCTCACACACACACAACATTGACTCACACACACACAACATTGACTCACACACACAACATTGACTCACAGACACACAACATTGACTCACACACACACAACATTGACTCCAACACACACAACATTGACTCAGACACACACAGCATTGACTCCAACACACACAACATTCACTCCAACACACACAACATTGACTCACACACACACAACACTGACTCCAACACACACAACATTGACTCACACACACACAACATTGACACACACACACACAACATTGACTCACTCACACACATTGACTCCAACACACACAACATTGACTCACACACACACAACATTGACTCCAACACACACAACATTGACTCATACACACAACATTGACTCCAACACACACAACATTGACTCACACACACAACATTCACTCCAACACACACAACATTGACTCATACACACAACACTGACTCCAACACACACAACATTGACTCACACACACACAACATTGACACACACACACACACAACATTGACTCACTCACACACAACATTGACTCCAACACACACAACATTGACTCACACACACACAACATTGACTCCAACACACACAACATTGACTCATACACACAACATTGACTCCAACACACACAACATTGACTCACACACACAACATTCACTCCAACACACACAACATTGACTCACACACACAACATAGACTCGAACACACACAACATTGACTCCAACACACACAACATTCACTCCAACACACACAACATTGAATCACACACACACAACAGTGACTCCAATACACACAACATTGACTCACACACACACAACATTGATTCACACACACACAACATTGACTCACACACACACATTGACACACACACACAACATTGACTCCAACACACACAACATTGACTCCAACACACACAACATTGACTCACACACACACAACATTGACACACACACACACAACATTGACTCACACACACACAACATTGACTCACACACACATAACATTGACTCACACACACAACATTGACTCCAACACACACAACATTGACTCCAACACACACACAACATTGACTCCAACACACACACAACATTGACTCCAACACACACAACATTGACTCCAACACACACAACATTGACTCCAACACACACATTGACTCACACACACACAACATTGACTCACACACACACAACATTGACTCCAACACACACAACATTGACTCACACACACACAACATTGACTCCAACACACACAACATTGGCTCACACACACACATTGACTACAACACACACAACATTGGCTCACACACACACAACATTGACTCACACACACAACATTGACTCACAGACACACAACATTGACTCACACACACACAACATTGACTCCAACACACACAACATTGACTCACACACACACAGCATTGACTCCAACACACACAACATTCACTCCAACACACACAACATTGACTCACACACACACAACATTGACTCACACACACACAACATTGACTCCAATACACACAACATTGACTCACACACACACAACATTGATTCACACACACACAACATTGACTCACACACACACAACATTGACACACACACACACAACATTGACTCCAACACACACAACACTGACTCCAACACACACAACATTGACTCACACACACACAACATTGACTCACTCACACACAACATTGACTCACACACACACAACATTGACTCACACACACACATTGACTCCAACACACACAACATTGACTCATACACACAACATTGACTCCAACACACACAACATTGACTCACACACACAACATTCACTCCAACACACACAACATTGACTCACACACACACAGCATTGACTCGAACACACACAACATTGACTCACACACACACATTGACTCCAACACACACAACATTGACTCACACACACACAGCATTGACTCCAACACACACAACATTCACTCCAACACACACAACATTGAATCACACACACACAACATTGACTCACACACACACAACATTGACTCAAATACACACAACATTTA
Source organism: Somniosus microcephalus (assembly GCF_052327205.1). Classification (NCBI taxonomy): domain Eukaryota; kingdom Metazoa; phylum Chordata; class Chondrichthyes; order Squaliformes; family Somniosidae; genus Somniosus; species Somniosus microcephalus. The sequence continues at coordinate 88,722,904 of NC_140999.1, read as the reverse complement.
CTCACACACACACACTGATTCACACACACACAACATTGACTCACACACACACAACATTGACACACACACACACAACATTGACTCCAACACACACAACATTGACTCCAACACACACAACATTGACTCACACACGCACAACATTGACACACACACACACGACTCACACACACACAACATTGCCTCCAACACACACAACATTGACTCACACACACACAACATTGACTCACACACACACAACATTGACTCACACACACAACATTGACTACAACACACACAACATGGACTCCAACACACACACAACATTGACTCCAACACACACAACATTGACTCCAACACACACAACATTGACTCCAACACACACAACATTGACTCCAACACACACAACATTGACCCCAACACACACAAAATTGACTCCAACACACACAACATTGACTCCAACACACACAACATTGACTCACACACACACAACATTGACTCACACACACACACAACTTTGACTCACACACACACAACATTGACTCCAACACAAACATTGACTCACACACACACAACATTGACTCCAACACACACAACATTGACTCCAACACACACAACATTGACTCACAGACACACAACATTGACTCACACACACACACAACTTTGACTCACACACACACAACATTGACTCCAACACACACAACATTGACTCCAACACAAACATTGACTCACACACACACAACATTTACTCACACACACACACACACAACTTTGACTCACACACACACAACATTGACTCCAACACACACAACATTGACTCCAACACACACAACATTGACTCACAGACACACAACATTGACTCACACACACACAACATTGACTCACACACACACAGCATTGACTCCAACACACACAACATTCACTCCAACACATACAACATTGAATCACACACACACAACATTGACTCACACACACACAACATTGACTCCAATACACACATTTACTCACACACACACAACATTGATTCACACACACACAACATTGACTCACACACACACACACAACATTGACTCCAACACACACAACATTGACTCCAACACACACAACATTGACTCACACACACACATTGACACACACACACACAACATTGACTCACACACACACAAAGCATTGCGTCCAACACACACAACATTGACTCACACACACACAACATTGACTCACACACACAACATTGACTACAACACACACAACATGGACTCCAACACACACACAACATTGACTCCAACACACACAACATTGACTCCAACTCACACAACATTGACTCCAACACACACAACATTGACTCCAACACACACAACATTGACCCCAACACACACAAAATTGACTCCAACACACACAACATTGACTCCAACACACACAACATTGACTCACACACACACACAACATTGACTCACACACACAACATTGACTCCAACACACAATATTGACCGCAACACACACAACATTGACTCCAACACAAACAACATTGACTCATACACACACAACATTGACCCACACACACACACATTGACTCACACACACACAACATTGACTCCAACACACATAACATTGACACCCACACACACAACATTGACTCACACACACACAACATTGACTCACACACACACAACATTGACTCACGCACACACACAACACTGACTCCAACACAAACAACATTGACTCACACACACACAACATTGACTCACACACACACACATTGACTCACACACACACAACATTGACTCCAACACACACAGCATGAACTCCCACACACAAAACATTGACTCACACACACACAACATTGACTCACACACACACAACATTGACTCCAACACACACAACATTGACTCACACAACATTGACTCACACACACACATTGACTCACACACACAACATTGACTCCAACACACACAACATTGACTCACACACACAAAACATTGACTCCAACACACACAACATTGACTCATACACACAACATTGACTCCAACACACACAACATTGACTCACACACACACAACATTGACTCCAACACACACAACATTGACTCACACACACACAGCATTGACTCCAACACACACAACATTCACTCCAACACACACAACATTGACTCACACACACAGCATTGACTCACACACAGACAACATTGACGCACACACACACAACATTGACACACACAGACACATTGACTCCAACACACACAACATTGACTCACACACACACAACATTGACACACGCACACACAACATTGACTCACACACACACAACATTGACTCCAACACACACAACATTGACTCACACACACACAACATTGACTCACACACACACAACATTGACTCACACACACAACATTGACTCCAACACACACACAACATTGACTCCAACACACACAACATTGACTCCAACACACACAACATTGACTCCAACACACACAACATTGACCCCAACACACACAACATTGACTCCAACACACACAACATTGACTCCAACACACACAACATTGACTCACACACACACACAACATTGACTCACACACACAACATTGACTCCAACACACAACATTGACCGCAACACACACAACATTGACTCCAACACACACAACATTGACTCCAACACACACAACATTGACTCCAACACACACAACATTGACTCACAGACACACAACATTGACTCACACACACACACAACTTTGACTCACACACACACAACATTGACTCCAACACACACAACATTGACTCCAACACAAACATTGACTCACACACACACAACATTTACTCACACACACACACAACTTTGACTCACACACACACAGCATTGACTCCAACACACACAACATTGACTCACAGACACACAACATTGACTCACACACACACACAACATTGACTCCAACACACACAACATTGACTCCAACACACACAACATTGACTCACAGACACACAACATTGACTCACACACACACAACATTGACTCCAACACACACAACATTGACTCACACACACACAGCATTGACTCCAACACACACAACATTCACTCCAACACATACAACATTGAATCACACACACACAACATTGACTCACACACACACAACATTGACTCCAATACACACATTTACTCACACACACACAACATTGATTCACACACACACAACATTGACTCACACACACACAACATTGACACACACACACACAACATTGACTCCAACACACACAACATTGAATCCAACACACACACAACATTGACTCACACACACACAACATTGACTCACACACACAACATTGACTACAACACACACAACATGGACTCCAACACACACACAACATTGACTCCAACACACACAACATTGACTCCAACTCACACAACATTGACTCCAACACACACAACATTGACTCCAACACACACAACATTGACCCCAACACACACAAAATTGACTCCAACACACACAACATTGACTCCAACACACACAACATTGACTCACACACACACACAACATTGACTCACACACACAACATTGACTCCAACACACAATATTGACCGCAACACACACAACATTGACTCCAACACAAACAACATTGACTCATACACACACAACATTGACCCACACACACAAACATTGACTCACACACACACAACATTGACTCCAACACACATAACATTGACACCCACACACACAACATTGACTCACACACACACAACATTGACTCACACACACACAACATTGACTCACGCACACACACAACACTGACTCCAACACAAACAACATTGACTCACACACACACAACATTGACTCACACACACACACATTGACTCACACACACACAACATTGACTCACACTCACACAACATTGACTCACACACACACATTGACTCACACACACAACATTGACTCCAACACACACAACATTGACTCACACACACAAAACATTGACTCCAACACACACAACATTGACTCATACACACAACATTGACTCCAACACACACAACATTGACTCACACACACACAACATTGACTCCAACACACACAACATTGACTCACACACACACAGCATTGACTCCAACACACACAACATTCACTCCAACACACACAACATTGACTCACACACACACAGCATTGACTCACACACACACAACATTGACGCACACACACACAACATTGACACACACACACACATTGACTCCAACACACACAACATTGACTCACACACACACAACATTGACACACGCACACACAACATTGACTCACACACACACAACATTGACTCCAACACACACAACATTGACTCACACACACACAACATTGACTCACACACACACAACATTGACTCACACACACAACATTGACTCCAACACACACACAACATTGACTCCAACACACACAACATTGACTCCAACACACACAACATTGACTCCAACACACACAACATTGACCCCAACACACACAACATTGACTCCAACACACACAACATTGACTCCAACACACACAACATTGACTCACACACACACACAACATTGACTCACACACACAACATTGACTCCAACACACAACATTGACCGCAACACACACAACATTGACTCCAACACACACAACATTGACTCCAACACACACAACATTGACTCCAACACACACAACATTGACTCACACACACACAACATTGACTCTCACACACACACAACATTGACTCCAACACACACAACATTGACTCACACACACACAACATTGACTCCAACACGCACAACATTGACTCACACACACACATTGACTCACACACACAAAATTGACTCCAACACACTCAACATTGACTCATACACAAAACATTGACTCCAACACACACAACATTGACTCACACACACAACATTCACTCCAACACACACAACATTGACTCACACACACACATTGACTCACACACACAACATTGACTCCAACACACTCAACATTGACTCACACACACAACATTCACTCCAACACATACAACATTGACTCACACACACAACATAGACTCCAACACACACAACATTGAATCACACAGACACAACATTGACTCCAACACACACAGCATTGACACCAACACACAATACATTGACTCACAGACACACAACATTGACTCACACACACACAACATTGACTCCAACACACACAACATTGACTCCAACACACACAGCATTGACTCCAACACACACAGCATTGACTCCAACACACACAACATTGACTCACACACACACATTGACACACACACACAACATTGACTCACACACACACAACATTGACTCCAACACACACAACATTGACTCACACACACACACAACATTGACTCACACACATAACATTGACTCACACACACAACATTGACTCCAACACACACAACATTGACTCCAACACACACACAACATTGACTCCAACACACACAACATTGACTCCAACACACGCAACATTGACTCCAACACACACAACATTGACCCCAACACACACAACATTGACCCCAACACACACAACATTGACTCCAACACACACAACATTGACTCCAACACACACAACATTGACTCCAACACACACAACATTGACTCACACACACATTGACTCACACACACAACATTGACTCCAACACACACAACATTGACTCACACACACACAACATTGACTCCAACACACACAACATTGATTCCAACACACACAACATTGACTCCAACACACACAACATTGACTCACACACACACAACATTGACTCACACACACACAACATTGACTCCAACACACACAACATTGACTCACACACACACAACATTGACTCCAACACACACAACATTGGCTCACACACACACAACATTGACTCACACACACACAACATTGACTCACACACACAACATTGACTCACAGACACACAACATTGACTCACACACACACAACATTGACTCCAACACACACAACATTGACTCACACACACACAGCATTGACTCCAACACACACAACATTCACTCCAACACACACAACATTGACTCACACACACACAACATTGACTCACACACACACAACATTGACTCCAATACACACAACATTGACTCACACACACACATTGACTCACACACACACAACATTGACACACACACACACAACATTGACTCCAACACACACAAAACTGACTCCAACACACACAACATTGACTCACACACACACACAACATTGACACACACACACACACAACATTGACTCACTCACACACAACATTGACTCCAACACACACAACATTGACTCACACACACACAAGATTGACTCACACACACACAACATTGACTCACACACACAACATTGACTCCAACACACACAACATTGACTCCAACACACACACAACATTGACTCCAACAGACACAACATTGACTCCAACACACACAACATTGACTCCAACACACACAACATTGACTCCAACACACACAACATTGACTCACACACACACACAACATTGACTCACACACACAACATTGACTCCAACACACAACATTGACCGCAACACACACATTGACTCCAACACACACAACATTGACTCAAACATACACAACATTGACTCCAACACACACAACATTGACTCACACACACACAACATTGACTCACACACACACAACATTGACTCACACACACACAACATTGACTCACACACACAAAATTGACTCCAACACACACAACATTGACGCACACACACACATTAACTCCAACACACACAACATTGACTCATACACAAAACATTGACTCCAACACACACAACATTGACTCACACACACAACATTCACTCCAACACACACAACATTGACTCACACACACACAACATTGACTCCAACACACACAACATTGACTCACACTCACACAACATTGACTCACACACACACATTGACTCACACACACAACATTGACTCCAACACACACAACATTGACTCACACACACAAAACATTGACTCCAACACACACAACATTGACTCATACACACAACATTGACTCCAACACACACAACATTGACTCACACACACACAACATTGACTCCAACACACACAACATTGACTCACACACACACAGCATTGACTCCAACACACACAACATTCACTCCAACACACACAACATTGACTCACACACACACAGCATTGACTCACACACACACAACATTGACGCACACACACACAACATTGACACACACACACACATTGACTCCAACACACACAACATTGACTCACACACACACAACATTGACTCCAACACACACACAACATTGACTCCAACACACACAACATTGACTCCAACACACGCAACATTGACTCCAACACACACAACATTGACTCACACACACACACAACATTGACTCACACACATAACATTGACTCACACACACAACATTGACTCCAACACACACAACATTGACTCCAACACACACACAACATTGACTCCAACACACACAACATTGACTCCAACACACACAACATTGACCCCAACACACACAACATTGACCCCAACACACACAACATTGACTCCAACACACACAACATTGACTCCAACACACACAACATTGACTCCAACACACACAACATTGACTCACACACACATTGACTCACACACACAACATTGACTCCAACACACACAACATTGACTCACACACACACAACATTGACTCCAACACACACAACATTGATTCCAACACACACAACATTGACTCCAACACACACAACATTGACTCACACACACACAACATTGACTCCAACACACACAACATTGACTCACACACACACAACATTGACTCCAACACACACAACATTGGCTCACACACACACAACATTGACTCACACACACACAACATTGACTCACACACACAACATTGACTCACAGACACACAACATTGACTCACACACACACAACATTGACTCCAACACACACAACATTGACTCACACACACAGCATTGACTCCAACACACACAACATTCACTCCAACACACACAACATTGACTCACACACACACAACATTGACTCACACACACACAACATTGACTCCAATACACACAACATTGACTCACACACACACATTGACTCACACACACACAACATTGACACACACACACACAACATTGACTCCAACACACACAAAACTGACTCCAACACACACAACATTGACTCACACACACACACAACATTGACACACACACACACACAACATTGACTCACTCACACACAACATTGACTCCAACACACACAACATTGACTCACACACACACAACATTGACTCACACACACACAACATTGACTCACACACACAACATTGACTCCAACACACACAACATTGACTCCAACACACACACAACATTGACTCCAACAGACACAACATTGACTCCAACACACACAACATTGACTCCAACACACACAACATTGACTCCAACACACACAACATTGACTCACACACACACACAACATTGACTCACACACACAACATTGACTCCAACACACAACATTGACCGCAACACACACATTGACTCCAACACACACAACATTGACTCACACATACAAAACATTGACTCCAACACACACATTGACTCACACACACACAACATTGACTCACACACACACAACATTGACTCACACACACACAACATTGACTCACACACACAAAATTGACTCCAACACACACAACATTGACGCACACACACACATTAACTCCAACACACACAACATTGACTCATACACAAAACATTGACTCCAACACACACAACATTGACTCACACACACAACATTCACTCCAACACACACAACATTGACTCACACACACAACATAGACTCCAACACACACAACATTGACTCACACACACACAACACTCACACACACACAACATTGACTCCAACACACACAACATTGACTCACACACACAGCATTGAATCCAACACACACATCATTCACTCCAACACACACATTGACTCACACACACACAACATTGACTCCAATACACACAACATTGACTCCAACACACACAACATTGACTCCAACACACACAACATTGACCCCAACACACACAACATTGACCCCAACACACACAACATTGACTCCAACACACACAACATTGACTCCAACACACACAACATTGACTCACACACACAACATTGACTCCAACACACACAACATTGACTCACACACACACAACATTGACTCACACACACACAACATTGACTCACACACACAACATTGACTCACAGACACACAACATTGACTCACAGACACACAACATTGACTCCAACACACACAACATTGACTCACACACACACAGCACTGACTCCAACACACACAACATTCACTCCAACACACACAACATTGACTCACACACACACAACATTGACTCACACACACACAACATT